>NW_028261382.1:6067772-6142772 GCF_051295495.1 Thamnophis sirtalis
TAACTGACGCTAGTGATATGGATTTTGATCGTTGATCTGTTATTTACCATGGGACAATAATTACACCATAAATGACCTTTTGCAACGTTGCTTTAGACTTATTTCCTCTTTTTTAATAATGGCTACCAAGGAAGAAAAATGATTCTGATTTTACTGGCTTGCAGTATATTTATTTGGGTTCAAAATGAGGGAATAAATGTGTTGTGTCCCACCCCCTGATAGTATCTATTAAATTAAAGGAATAACAGAGTGGGAAAGGACCCCAGAGGTCTTTAGTTCAACCCCCATGCTAAGGCAGGAAACACTATGCCACTTCAGACAAACGGATGTCCAAACTCTTCTTAAAAACTTCCAGTGTTGGAACAATCACAATTTATTAAGGCAAGTTGTTCCACTGATTAATTGTTCTAACTGTCAGGAAATTCCTCCTTAGTTCTAAGTTGCTTCTCTCGTAGATTAGTTTCCACCCATTGCTTCTTGTCCTGCCCTCGGGTGCCTTGGAGAATAGCTTGACTCCCTCTTCTTTGTGGCAACCCCTGAGATATTGGAACGCTGACATCGTTCATACTCACTTTATGACTGGATAGTTTCTCCTCCTGCGCATTCTTCAACACCTCCAGTTTTACCAGGAGAGACCTGAGCTGAAGTCTCAAGGCGAGAAGCTTTTCCTGTAGACATAAAATGAAGTCACAGCTCCGTTTTAGCTAGATTAAAAAGCCACCTCTCTCAGCCCCAAACCCTTAGCCTCTAAAAGTGGGTCATCCTTGAAACACGAGTCATTTCAAACAGAAGACAAGGGTTTAAGCTCAGCGCCTTTAAGCGGCGTGGACTTCAACGCCCACAATTCCAGAGTCAACACGCTGGCTGTGGAATCCATGGGAGTTGAAGTCTACACCGCTTCAAGTTGCTGAGCTTGAGAAATCTCGCAGAACATTAAAAGGGGACCTGCTGGAACATCTAAAGGGCCTTCAAAGGCTTCCCTTTGACTGGGTCACAGGACCATTCATGGGATCTGGTCTCAGCATATCATTTACCGTATATATCTGCACTGCGTCAGGGATGAGAAGAAACTGGGTGCATTGATCTTTGGGCACCTGAGCTTCCCGGCAGGTGAAGCATGCTAGTTTCCCTTGAGGCTTCCAGTAGAGAGTCAGTGGTTCTCCATGCTCCATGCATTTCTGCTGCTGGCCTCCTACGTGAAAAGTCTTAATCTTCTCCGCCATCTTTTTCAAGGCTTGGTTGATTATGAACTTGCGGTCAGGAACGCTGATGTGGCACTCTGGGCAGAAAACGCCCTTTTTATTCCAGATGGCCTCCAGGCAAGGTTTGCAGAAGTTATGGCCGCAAGGTAGAATGACCGGCTCTTGGAACAGTTCGAGGCAAAGAGAGCAGGACAACTCCTTGGTGAAGTCATCCGCGTTCAGGTCCCATGAGGTGTTTGACGAGCTGGCGAGGATCGGGCTCACTGTTCGTTCGTTTAGGGAAATGAGCGAGGAAGTGGACGGAATTTTGCTGGAGGAAGTGGACATTGTACTGGAAAGAGCCAACACTAAAGCAACAATCGGAAGGAGGGAAGAAAGCATGCATGAGAAGAATGGCCTTAAACGCCAACGGTTGGGTTAGTAGGTCATCCATCTGGGGTCACCTCCAATTCCATCACTGAATGAATCTACGGTCCTTAACCAAAATAAAGTTGATTATCTGATGAATTCACAAGATTCATTCTAGCTAGAATTGTTGGGGATATGAGATGAGCAGCAACTAAATTTAAATGATTGGGTGAGTGGATGGATGGATAGATAAGATAGATGATAGATAGATAGATAGATAGATAGATAGATAGATAGATAGATAGATAGATAGATAGATAGATAGATAGATAGATAGTAGATAGAAGATAGATAGATAGATAGATAGATAGATAGATAGATAGATGATAGATAGATATGATAGATAGATGATAGATGATAGATAGATAGATAGATAGATAGATAGATAGATAGATAGATAGATATAGATAATAGATAGATAATAGATAGATAGATAGATGATAGATAGATAGATAGATAGATAGATAGATAGATAGATAGATAGATAGATAGATAGATAGATAGATAGATAATGATGATGATAGATAGATAATGATGATGATGATAATGGATAGATGATAGATAGATAGATAGATAGATAGATAGATAGATAGATAGATAGATAGATAGATAGATAGATAGATAATGATGATGATGATGATGATAGATGATGATGATAAATATAGATAGATAGATAGATAGATAGATAGATAGATAGATAGATAGATAGATAGATGATAGATAGATAGATGATGACGATGATGATGATAGATAGATAGATAGATAGATAGATAGAGATAGATAATGATGATGATGATAGATAGATAGATAGATAGATAGATAGATAGAGATAGATAGATAGATAGATAGATATAGAGATTAGATAGATAGATAGATAGATAGATAGATAGATAGATAGATAGATAGATAGATAGATAGAGATATAGAGAGATAGATAGATAGATAGATAGATAGATAGATAGATAGATAGATAGACAGACAGACAGACAGACAGACAGACAGACAGAGGGGGAGGGAGGGAAGAGAGAGAGAAAGACAGAGAGGAAAGAGGGGCAGAGAGATAAAGAGAAACATAAAGAGACGGGGAGAGAGAGAAGAGAGAGAGAGAGAGAGAGGAAGAGAGAAAAATAAAGACAGAGAGAGAGATTTATTTTCAACGAATAGGTGAAATTAGTTTTTTGATTCTAAACCTAGAGTATAACTCCCAGGGTTAAGTCCTTCTGATGAAAATCCCGAGAGATAATGCATCCACCCACCCTCCCTTATCAATGTGGTCAAGTGAGGAAGACTGATGTTTGCCATCTCCTGTTAAAATTCTCGTGCCTGGTTGTTGGTTTTTTTTTTAAACGATTGAAAAACCTGCAGCCCCATTAAACCAAGTCGCCTTTGTAAAACCATCAAAAAGTTTCACGGGTTAATTTGGCCAGTTGATTGCCTACAATGTTGATGATGAGAATAATATAGCTGGAGTTACTACATTAGTCCTTCAGTTTCCCAATGTTATTAAAAAAAAACAACAATGCTAATATTTAAAAATGACAGGATGTTCCCAGGATGCAAGACGCTGACCTTGATATGGAAGTGAAGTAGCCCCTTCATGTGGGGTTTACAATTAATTTACTTTGGACCAGCATTCCCCCACCTGGAGATCTTTAGATGTGCTGGACTGCATAATTCTCATAACCTTCCGCCATTTTAGGACTTCAATGACAGAGCTTGGGTGATTCAGGCAACTTATAAATTACAGTGGTACCTTGGTACTCGTCATTCATTCCAGGAAGCACGATGAGTACTAAAAAATGATGAGTACCAAGCAACCACTTGACTCCTCACGTCACCCGTTATTTCATCCGGAAGGGGTAGTGAGTCACAAGACAACCGACACCAACAATAGTTCTACCTTACACATCAAGTCCTGGGAGAAATGACAAGTATACCAGGACAAATTTTCACTTCAAAACACTAAATTCGACGAGTTTTGGAGCAGTTGTGTTTTTGGCGACTCCGCCGGGACGCTAAGCGAGGTGATGTTTCGCTGAGGGCAGCCTGACCCCTTGGACCAAGGTATGATGATAAACGAATAATATTAGCAGCAATAACAACCATCTTAACCGCATGTGGGCACCAGGTAGGAAACGTTACATTAGAAGAACCTGGTGTGGTCCAGACTCGATCCTTCTTATTTTGCCTTTGGAAGATAACTCCACATCTCTCACCAATTTATTTCCACTTGAGGTTATTTCAGAGCAGGAATGAGCTCCAGCTTTGAAAATGTTTTTTCAAAACACCACAGTGGGACCTACTGTAGAAGACACCATCCAGCCCTTCCTCCTTGGGGTGCTTCACGATAAATGGCCTGGCTTCCCGTTTCCATCCATTTCTACAACGATCTATCATTTGTAGCATTTCTAGGAATTCACCTATTTTGAAGAATAAAGTCTTTGCTTTATTGTTCGGGGGAACTTTCGGTTCTCTGCCCGTGTTCCTCGCGAACCTGCTTCCAGTGTCCTGCCTCGTAACTGCCACTCTCTAACGGTCTTCTTCTTCCAGAAGATTCCATTGGCTTCTATGGACCTATGCAATGACTTAGTCTCAAACCTCCTCATGAAGTCTCAAAGCAAGAACAAACTCGTAACAACAGCTGTCAAACAGCTGGCCCTTATTTTATTCTTTTCTTGGCACTGGCTCTCCAACAGATGGCACATCCAATATTTTCAGAGAGGCACAAATTGACACTTGTTTATTTCCCATAATCTTACATCAGGGAAAAATAACCCTCCTCAAATCTTGTGAAACCGTTATGATTTTGAGGAATTTATTTATAAACCAAAAACCCAACAGGATTATTTACTGACAAAAATGCAACTCCTGATACAAGGCAACGCTTGAGAAATAAATGTTGCTGCATTATTGTCCGTGCAACCCATTTCACCAGCTGTTAAAGTCCTAAACATATGCACTATGCTAAATTTAGCTGAAAATGCTGGCCAGATCTCATGCCCGCTTATATTGGGTTTCACACACAGCTCTCTTCCCATCTCGCTAAATGTTTTTTAAACACTGAATATTCTCTTAATGAATTGCTTAAGAGCCATGGTGGTGCAGTGCTTAGAATTTTCTTTTATAAAGCATGTATAAGAACATATATAAGTGTAAACATGATTATGAATACATTGCCGGTGTCTATTTTTCTGTCTGGGTTCACCCTAACCCTAAGTGGGTTTTTCCCCCTATGGGATTTTCCCATGTATTTTACCAGGAAACGTATATACGACGGGTTGGAAAAGTCCCTTAGGAAAACCCATCGCATAGCGATGAGCCGCGAATGCATTGGCGGTATCCAGTTTTCTGTCTGAGTTCACGGGGACCTAACCCTAAGTGGGTTTTCCCCAGAGGTGGGTTCCTACCAGTTCGCACCTATTCGGTAGAACCGGTTCGTCAAATCTACCGAACCGGTTAGAAGAGGTTCCACCAGTGGACCTGGAAAGCAGGCCACACCTACAGAAGAGGTTCCAAAAATTTTTGACTGGTCTTTGGAGATGATTATTCTACACTATCATGCTCCTATTTATAAAACTCAGTGCCTCTGTGAAAGGTAAGGATGACGACTGCATTTGTGGTGCAATCAGAACATTGTGTGTGTTGAAGTTGTTTTAACGCAAACCAAAGATGCCTTTTAGAAAACAAGTTTATATCCTATTCTTATGCATGCCAGTGCTGTGGTAATTTAAGGTGGTTCTGACAAGTGTCGTCGGCATCTTCATATCCGGTCACATGGACGGCAAGCCACTCCCACAAAGGAGGCCACACCCACAGAGTAGGTTCGAATGATTTTTGAAACCCACCACTGGTTTTCCCTCTATGGGATTTTCCCATGTATTTTACCTGGAAACGTAGATACGATTGATTGGGAAAGTCAGCACCCCCCTAACCATTCCGATGAGCTGCGAATCCATTGGCGGTGTCCATTTTTCTGTCTGAGTTCATGGGGACATAACCCTAACCCTAAGTGGGTTTTCCCCCCTATGGGATTTTCCCATGTATTTTACCTGGAAACGTAGATACGATTGATTGGGAAAGTCAGCACCCCCCTAACCATTCCGATGAGCTGTGAATCCATTGGCGGTGTCCATTTTTCTGTCTGAGTTCATGGGGACCTAACCCTAACCCTAAGTGGGTTTTCCCCCCTATGGGATTTTCCCATGTATTTGACCAGGAAACATAGATAGGGCATGTTGGAAAAGTCAGCTCCCCCCTAACCATTCTGATGGGTTGCAAATCCATTGGTAGTGTCCATTTTTCTGTCCGGGTTCATGGGGACCTAACCCTAACCCTAAGTGGGTTTTCCCCCCTATGGGATTTTCCCATGTATTTGACCAGTTAAAGTAGATACGACAGGTTGGAAAAGTCAGCTCCCCCCTAACCATTCCGAAGAGCTGGGAATCCATTGGCGGTGTCCATTTTTCTGTCCGGGTTCATGGGGACCTAACCCTAACCCTAAGTGGGTTTTCCCCCCTATGGGATTTTCCCATGTATTTGACCAGTTAAAGTAGATACGACAGGTTGGAAAAGTCAGCTCCCCCCTAACCATTCTGATGAGCTGCGAATCCATTGGCGGTGTCCATTTTTCTGTCCGGGTTCATGGGGACCTAACCCTAACCCTAAGTGGGTTTTCCCCCCTATGGGATTTTCCCATGTATTTGACCAGTTAAAGTAGATACGACAGGTTGGAAAAGTCAGCTCCCCCCTAACCATTCCGATGAGCTGCGAATCCATTGGCGGTGTCCATTTTTCTGTCCGGGTTCATGGGGACCTAACCCTAACCCTAAGTGGGTTTTCCCCCCTATGGGATTTTCCCATGTATTTGACCAGTTAAAGTAGATACGACAGGTTGGAAAAGTCAGCTCCCCCCTAACCATTCCGATGAGCTGCGAATCCATTGGCGGTGTCCATTTTTCTGTCCGGGTTCATGGGGACCTAACCCTAACCCTAAGTGGGTTTTCCCCCCTATGGGATTTTCCCATGTATTTGACCAGTTAAAGTAGATACGACAGGTTGGAAAAGTCAGCTCCCCCCTAACCATTCCGATGAGCTGCGAATCCATTGGCAATGTCCATTTTTCTGTCCGGGTTCATGGGGACCTAACCCTAACCCTAAGTGGGTTTTCCCCCCTATGGGATTTTCCCATGTATTTGACCAGTTAAAGTAGATACGACAGGTTGGAAAAGTCAGCTCCCCCCTAACCATTCCGATGAGCTGCGAATCCATTGGCGGTGTCCATTTTTCTGTCCGGGTTCATGGGGACCTAACCCTAACCCTAAGTGGGTTTTCCCCCCTATGGGATTTTCCCATGTATTTGACCAGTTAAAGTAGATACGACAGGTTGGAAAAGTCAGCTCCCCCCTAACCATTCTGATGAGCTGCGAATCCATTGGCGGTGTCCATTTTTCTGTCCGGGTTCATGGGGACCTAACCCTAACCCTAAGTGGGTTTTCCCCCCTATGGGATTTTCCCATGTATTTGACCAGTTAAAGTAGATACGACAGGTTGGAAAAGTCAGCTCCCCCCTAACCATTCCGATGAGCTGCGAATCCATTGGCGGTGTCCATTTTTCTGTCTGAGTTCATGGGGACCTAACCCTCACCCTAAGTGGGTTTCCCCCCCCCCCCATGGGATTTTCCCATGTATTTGACCAGGAAACGTAGATACGTGGGGTTGGGAAAGTCAGCACCCTCCTAACCATTCAGATCAGCTGTGAATCCATTCAAAGACACAAAGAACTTCCAAAGAAAACATTGTTAAACAACTTTTATTAAGGGTTTTGTGTACATTAGTAGAGGATAAGAAAAAGAACTAGGTAAGACTGTCAACTGAGACAGGTAGCAGTTTATAAAAGGAAACATTAATAATCATTTTTAGAATATTCAATTTTTCAACTCTTTCCACAATATAACACTCTTAACTCCTAAAAGATTTAACATAGCAATAAAGTGAAAGTGATAACCTTTTCTAAAATCATGATGCCTTGAATGATGATTTATATGTGATACGTGATGTCTATCTTTGATCCTTTGCTTTAAAAAGTTGAAATTGGAGCTCTTCGATTAGTGATAAGCAGAAACACCTTTTGAAGTCAGAAAGATCATCAGCAGAAATAGTAGTTTAAACCAGCATTCATCAAATCTGGGGGTGGAAAAGATTATTTTTACATTAAAAAAAACAAGAAATGTAGTACAGTACACTACAGGCTGGATTGGAAAGCCAAATAAATTGATTTTTGCCTCTACGTTTGAGTCTCTCTTAAAAGGGCGATATTGAAAATGTAAAAACATACAAATACAAGGAAAGTACTTTTAAAAGTATTGCAAGAATGTTTCAGGGCTCTTGTAAGGATTGCCAAAGGTTGTGCAAAGGGTTTTCAATTCTTCTGCGCTCCAAACCTGGCTAAATTATCCAAAATTGAATAAAATTGTCTTTTCTTTGGGTTAGTGGGGTTAGGTTTAGGTTTAGGGGTTAATTTTAGGTTTAGGGTTTACAGCGTGCTTCTGTCTCCGCACTGTCGTCGCCCTGTGATGACGTCAGCTACGCGGTTTCGTCGAGCGCGCTTTAGTCGAACGCGGTTTTGTGGTGGAACCGGCAAACTCTGCCTACAACCAGGGGTTCAATCCTGACCGGCTCAAGGTTGACTCAGCCACCCTTCAGAGATGGGTAAAAGGAGGACCCAGATTGTTGGGGTCAAGAGGCTGACTCTGTAAACCGCTTAGAGAGGGCTGGAAAGCATTGTAAAGCGGTGTATAAGTCTAAGTGCTATTGCTAGTGCTATTACCCAATTACAGCAGGGACTGTGTTTAACCAACATTGGGTAAAAATGACTTTTTGATAAGCAGGTATTGAAAGAAGCTCTGCTTTAAAGTACAGCAAAAATATTAATTATGATTATTTTGGTTATTGTGTGTGCTACGCTTTTTGACAGTATATCATATGGATTCTGCACACATACATATATATATGCATGCATTCCGGCAGGGGAATTCTGGGAGTTGAAGTCCAGACATCTTGAAGTGGCCACGTTTGAGAAACACTGGCCTAAAACATCAGCTTCCTTCTTATTTTTACAGGTCTCTTTCCTGGTGAAAGCTGCTTAAACGTGTTGGCTCTGTAGTTTCATTTTGTTTACTGCTTTCTCTTTTGTGACAGCAAGCTGATCTCTTCCCTAAGGGTGACATGATAGCAGTCTTCCGATATCTCAGGGGCTGCCCCAAAGAAGAGGGAGTCAAGCTATTCTCCAAAGCAACTGAGGGCAGGACAGGAAGCAACGGGTGGAGACTAATCAAGGAGAGAAGCAACTTAGAACTGAGGAGGAATTTCCTGACAGTTAGAACAATTAATCAGTGGAACAACTTTCCTCCAGAAGTTGTGAATGCTCCAACACTGGAGGCTTTTAAGATATTGGATATCCATTTGTATGAAGTGGTGTAGGCTTTCCTGGCTAAGCAGGGGGTTGGACTAGAAGACCTCTAAGGTCCCTTCCAACTCTGTTATTCTATTCTATTCTACTCCCTGAGTAACAATACAACACATTAAAATGATACACACACTTTCGTATTTCCTGTGAAGCATTCTTTTCGTGAAACAGCCATCTCTTACCTTATCTGCTGGAGATTTATTGGGTTACTTGTCTTGTTCTGTGGAACACAAAGAGAATAAATTTACAGCACATATTTCTTCAAATACATACCAAATCATTGAGGGCCTACAGATTCTAAGCCAATTCTTTCCTTACTGAATGCATTAATCCAGCAGTAGCAGCATATCAAGCCACAACAGATCTGTAACAGATTCCTTTTCATGATGTTTACAAGTGAACTGCCCAGAATACATACAAATTTAATCTGTAGTAATGAAAATTTAGCGAACGTATTGCATTTCTTTCTTTTTATAAACATGCCTACCGAAATCGTAAGATTCAGGAAAGAGACTCTTATTATCGTCTGCAATAATTCTATTTATTAATACCCCCATGATGATTAAAATAGGATTCCAGCAATTCATGCATTGCCTGTTTGCCTGACTCCTCAACTCTCGAAGGCTGAAAAAGTAAGCCGTGGTTTGACAGAGATGGTACATGGAAGATCAGGACGTGTGAGAAATCCAACAGACCATCATGATTCGCTGGACGTTAGAACTGGGCTCAACAGAAAGTTGCTTCAGGGGCCAGCACACAGCTTCATTGCACCTTTTACAGGGAGGGTGGGAGACTTCTGTCTCCCCAGATGTTGCTGAACTACAACTCCCAGAATCCCTCACCAATGGGAGGGTGAACAGGAAGAATAGATCAGCAATATGTGGAGAGAAATAGACCAGCAGTATCAAACTCGAGGCCCGGGAGTCAGATCCGGCCCACAGGGGGCTTAGATCTGGCCCGAGGGGCTGCCATGGAAACAGCGAAGCACCGGCCCGCGGTGTCTCCGCCAGAGAAAACAAAGCTTGGGAGGGCTGTGTGCAGCCCTCCCGGGCCCTGTTTTCGGCCGCAACGGGCCTCCTGCAGCCCTCTGCCAGCAAAAATTGAGCTCTATCTTTGCTGGCAAAGCACTACAGGAGGCCGTCACAGCTGAAAACGGAGCTCAGGAGCCCTTTTTCGCTGGCACAGCATTTGGGCCACCACAGGCGCCCACAACACGAGTGATGTCAAGCTGACCACGCCCACCCAGGGCCCCCTGAGGTCAAACTGATGCGTCCCTCAATGAAATCAAGTTTGACACCCCTGGACTAGAACTGATGACTCCCATGATGGGTTCTCCAGCTAAACTAAAGGTCTCCAAACTTGACCACTTTAAGACTTGTGGACTTCCAACTGCCAGAATTCTGGGGGATTCTGGGAGTTGGAAATCCACAAGTCCTAAAGTTTGGAGACCCATGGACTAGGACATCTTAATTATTCCTGTTTCAAGTGGAGGAAGAATGGGGAGGGCGAAGAAGAAGTGGAACAGAATGTCAAGTCGCAGTAGTTACCCCATTTCACATTGACGGGCCCGTGGAGCGCCTGGTGCTCCACCAAGCACGAATATTCGTCCTTTCCATTGGGAACCACCTGAGCGTGGGCCAGAAGCTGGAAGGTCCAGTCTTCTTTGAAAGAGAGGTCAGAATACTTGACGTCGGGTATTTTCTCGTTATTCCTCAGAAGGGTAACGTTGATCTTGGGAGGGTGGAAGCCCTCCGCGAAGCAGTGCAAAATGTTCTCCTTGCCTTCGGATATAGGATGGCGGGAATACACTTGCACTGTAGGAGGTTCTAAAGTGGGAGAAGAAAAACAAAACAAAAAGAGAAGACATTGTAAATCCAGGTCATTTGTTCCATATTTTCTCCACCATGCCCAGAGGGCCTTGAGATAGGATTTTTGTAATTTAGAATGAATGAGCTGGAAGGGACTTCGGAGGTCTGCTAGTCAAGCCCCCTGCGAGAGCAGAAGAACCTATACCAGGGGTAAGCAACCTTAAACGCTCAAAGGACCACAAAGGTCCTAACCAGAAGCCCCCCGTTCAATTCTAGAGCTGACCGGAAGTCCGGTTCCCCCACCATAGAGTCTCCTCCTAGCGTGGCATCCTTTTTCCTCTGCTGACCGGAAGTCTGGTTCCCCCACCACCACCATAGAGTCTCCTCCTAGCGTGGCATCCTTTTTCCTCTGCTGACCGGAAGTCTGGTTCCCCCACCACTACCATAGAGTCTCCTCCTAGAGTGGCATCCTTTTTCCTCTGCTGACCGGAAGTCTGGTTCTCCCCCCCCCACACACACACCATAGAGTCTCCTCCTAGCGCGGCATCCTTTTTCCTCTGCTGACTGGAAGTCTGGTTCCCCCCACCATAGAGTCTCCTCTTAGTGTGGCATCCTTTTTCCTCTATCTGTCCTAACCAAAAGCCCTATCAATTGTGGAGCCGACCAGTGACAGGGAGCCGCAGCAGAAGGATAGCAATAGCAGTTAGACTTATATACCGCTTCATAGGGCTTTCAGCCCTCTCTAAGCGGTTTACAGAGTCAGCATATCGCCCCCACAGTCTGGGTCCTCATTTCACCCACCTCGGAAGGATGGAAGGCTGAGTCAACCTTGAGCCTGTAAGATTAGAACCGCTGAACTGCAGATAACAGTCAGCTGAAGTGGCCTGCAGTACTGCACCCTAACCACTGCGCCACCTGCGGCTCCAGAGCTGCAGGTTGCCGATCCCTGCCCTATATAATTTCAAGTAAGTGGCTGTCCTCTCTCTTCTTAAAAACCTCCAGTGATGAAGAATCCACAACTTCTGGTGTCAAGCCATTCCACTGGTTGTCCTCAGTTAGAAAGGTTCTCCATTCCAGATTGCTTCTCTCCTTGATGAGTTTCCAACCAATGGATTTGGTTCTTCGATGTTGCTCCCAGAGAGAACAGGATTTCCAACAGCTGATCTATCCAGGTAGCATCAGGCAAGTAATGCACCATAACAGGGCCACCTCTTTAGAAAAGATGGGCGGGCCATGGGTTCCCAAAGGAATCCTTTGGCTGCAAGCAGGATTCGCCGGTACAGGTGGCACTCAACATACAATAACAATTTGGATCGGAATTTTGGTTGCTAAGCCATGCAGCCGTTAAGCAAATCGTCACATGGCCGGACCCGATTTTTATTACCATTTTCATTGTGGCCGTTAAATGAATCACACGGTGGTTAAGTGAATCCGGGTCCCCCATTGAGTTTGCACGCCAGAAGCAGGCTGGGAATTGAGGTGGATAAAAATCGATGACTTTTTAAAAAAAAAATCAGATTATTTTTATTCAAATCGGGTTATTTTTATTTTTTATCAAATTTATTTTAATAATATGCTTTTAGAGGGGGAAAAAAATCTACCTAAAGATACGTTTTCTATTTCAGATACATCCATCCTTTAGTTTATTCAGCGTGAAATGGAGCTTAGCTATGCCGCATGAGGAGGCTGTATATTCTGCCATATTGGGGCTGTCGGTGAGTCAACAGCGGGTCAGAGGAAGAGCCGATACGGGACAGAGATGACAGTTGCTCTTTACAAATTATGATTTAAATCGAGTTGGTTTAAATCAAGCCTTTTTACAAATCCACCCTGATTATCGTGTGAACGCAGAATGCATCGTCTCGGTGCGAGATCATGTACGCAGCATCGTAATGGCGATCCCAAAGCTGTGGGAGAGGCGTTAAGTGTCATAAATCCCATCCCCACCTCAAATTCTGGGAGGACAAAGAAGGCATAAAAGTGCGACATACATTTTAGGGCAGGTTCCCCCCCCCCCTAACCGTGGCAACGATTAAGATGTGTAGACTTCCGCTCCTGGAATTCTTCAGTCAGCATGTTGGCTGAGGAACTCTGCAACTTGAAACCCACGTATATTAAAGCTCCAGAGTTTAAAAACACAACAATGATTTTTAGAGCAAACAAAATGTTTCTTTTTTCTTTTGGTTTTCACACTTTTAAAAGCCCTCCCTTTAAAGCATTGTTGTTATTGTATTCTTTGACAAGGTATCTATCACAGTTATCTTTGTGCTTTGCTTCTTCTGTTTGCTTCTTCTGTTACTAGAGTAGAAAGCAACAGACTGTTGTGGCCAGGGCAGCTGGCAGCAGATTCGGACAGTGAGGAGGTTGGGGAGGAACATGGGCCAGTCCTGGAGTCTGGGGAAGGCTCTAATGAGGGCTTTGTGTCGGAGGCAGAGAGGGGGCCAGAGCCGTATGCCAGTTATCTGCTGCCTTCAGAGTCAGACATCAGTGAGGCAGAAGAACAGCTGGAGCCTGTTCCCAGTGTGCGCATGCGCAGAGTTGCAAGATGAAGGGAACAGTTAAAGAACAGGGGTCGACTTGGGAGTAAGGCCACAGGTGGACGATGAATGGCCCCTCCCAGAGGGAATAAAAGAGGAGCGAAAGGGGAGTGGAGTTTGCAAGGGACAATTAGTTCACTTAATCCTGACTTTCTGAGACCTTCTATCGCTGCACTATAGAGAGTATTTAACTTACTGCACCCGTGTACGGTTTGCCAATTGCACAGTGGCAGATAGCACCACATTCCCCTCTTTGGAAACGTTTTATAGCTCCCGCTGCCTTAAGAAAGTTCAAAACATTCTTAAACATCCATCTCATCCTGGGCACCCCCCCCCCTTTTTTTTTTTAACTATTACCATCTGGCAGACGGAACAGGATAATATAAACAAGGACAAAGAGGCTGAAAAACAGCTTCGATCCCAGAGCAGTAACTATATTAAATTCTACTCTAGAGCGCAATATTAATGCAATATCGGGTTTTCAATTTCAATTATGTAGCATGTGAAGGATGTGTTTGTGGTTTTATTTTTATAGTCATAATGTACACCGAAGATGGCATTTAATTCCGTTGTACGATGTGCAATGACCATAAATTAAATTAAACTCTTTTCAGCAAAACTCTTTTCTCTTTCAAATCAAAAGAAAATATTTGCTACTCAAGTCTTCCCCTTCTTCCCTTTTGCATTTGGGGCATTGAGTCCCACAACTAAATCAGAAACATGGGCAAGGGAAGAAAACCAAGTTTCCCTGAAGTTTATAACAAAGAACATCAAGATGGTGGCGATTACTGTCCTCCCTCACCCATCATGGGTGCTCAAACACAAGAGGGGGAGGGGAGGATTGTTGTTTTGGAATAGTTTTAAGCAGTTTGAAGTTTAGGCAGCTTTAAAATGCAATAAAAATTGAAGAATAAACAAAGGGAACCCCTCCCATTTCCTTCCTGTCTATCCCAATCAACAGAAATACGAATACAAAAGCAAAATGGAATTGAATTCTCCTATTATTCTTCCAACCAGGTCTGTTCTCCTCCCCTTCCCCACCGCAAGTATTACAAGGGAGTCAATTTTTTTTTCCTTTTGGTTTCCTAGATTATTTGTAAAAATAAATAAATAATATTATACCAGGCCACAGAAAGGGGAGGGAAGAAGCCTGCGCTCCCTTCCTTAAGACTACCACCTCCATCTTCTCGCAAACTGCTGGGCTAACCCGGGACAGACCCGGGAGCCGCAAATTTAATTCCCTAGATCAGTGTTTTTCAACCTTGGCGACTTTAAGTCCTGTGGACTTCAACTCCCAGAATCCCCCAGCCAGCTCTCGCTGGCTGGGGGATTCTGGGAGTTGAAGTCCACAGGACTTCAAGTCGCCAAGGTTGAAAAACACTGATCTAGATTATTCGCAAAAATCATCAAAGCAGGAAATAAAAGAAATAAAGATTATGCGAGGCCACGGAAAGAGAAGTAAAAAAGGCTCCGCCGATCTCCTTAAGACTACAGCCCCCATCTTCCTGCCAACCTCTGGGCTATCCCGGGACAGACCCAGGAGACGCAAACCCACCTTCAAAGTCCCCCGCGAGTTTCGGGGTGCAGACCCCCCCTTCTCATGCCCCCACCCCCCCCCTTCAGCCCCACGACGCCCGAAGTTCCTAAAGAAACGCAGCCAATAATAGCGGGGGGGAAACATGTTAAGCATACCAATTTCTCAAGTCCCCCGTTCCTAACCCGGGTAAGAAAAGCGGGGAGAGGAGAAGACGAACCAGCGGCAGGAGCGCAAAAATTCGCAATCGCGAATAGCAGAAAATTGGTCTTACTGTTCAAGGCTTTTGTGAGACCGCAGACGCACACCAACACCACACACCAGAGGAGAAGTTCTTTGGAGGCCATGGTGTTTTTGGACAAAAAGTTATTTCGCAGCCGCGACAACAACCTTCCACCCTTCTCGGATCCCGAAAGCGAACTGACTCCGGGAAACGGGGGGAACTACGCGTAAGAGAGAGAAAGTCTTGTCTCCGGGCCAATCGGAAAAATCGAAAGAGCCGTGTCGTCACTGGTAACTAGGCACGAGGTTTCCCGCAGGGGTCAGCTCAAGGCTTAGGGACTTTCCAGCGCAGGCGCACTTCTGCCCGCCGCTACTTCCACTTTCGATTTCTCGCTGCTGGGAAGGCGCGTCTGATTTCCGAGAAACCCAGCTCGGCTTGCAAAAGGCGGGGTGGGGGGAGCGAGGAGGATCTGCTGCTCGCGCTGGAGATGAGAAGGCGGATTTCAGCGCCTGGGACGGGCCAAAGTGGGGGAAATATCTCGGTTGTGTCCCAAAACTGCTTTCCAACAACAGGCAAGTGGATTTTTTGGGGTTTTTCTTTGAATGCGTTTTGCTTCTCATCCAAGAAGCTTCTTCAACTTCCCCACCGTCCAGCCAGAGCTGAAAAAGATTCTTGGATGAGAAGTGAAAAGTCTTCAAAAGAAAAAAACCCAGAAAGTCCACTTGCCTCTTGAAAAGTAAAATAAAAGCACCTTTGGAGGATGAACAGATAAAAGACACAATGGTACAATGGGGGGAAAACACTTTGGCTAGAACATAGAATTAAAAGAAGTGGCAAAATTTATGGGAAAGGAACTGTAGATTAACAATGGCAACTTCTTATCAAGAAAAAAAAATATGTGTAACGTTTTATAGATGGCATTTACCACCTGCAAGGTTAGCTAAAACGTTTAGAAATATTTATCTAGCAAGTGTTGGAAATGTAATTTTAAAAAATGGACACATTTTATCATATGTGGTGGGACTTGTGTTAAAGCAAAAAAATACCCTGGAAGGTTAGCTGAAATGTTTAAAGGTATTTCTCTAGAAAATGTTGGAAATGTAATTTAAAAAATGGGCACATTTTATTGTATGTGGTGGATTTGTGTTGAAGCAAAAAACAATAATAATAACCTGCAAGATTAGCTAAAACGTTTAAAAGTATTTCTCTAGCAAATGGAAAATGTAATTTTAAAAATGGGCACATTTTATCATACGTGGTGGACTTGTGTTAAAGCAAAAAAATTCCCTGCAAGGTTAGCTAAAATGTTTAAAAATACGTCTATCAAATGTTGGAAATGTAATTAAAAAACAGGCACATTTTATCGTATGTGGTGGATGTGTTAAAACAAAAAATATGGGGCAAGAATACACAGATGGCTAGAAAAGATAATAGGGAAATGTAGATTTTTAAACCTGAACTTTTTATTAGGGATGATATCAGGAAAAAAATGATAAGAAAAGTATGTATTTAATATGATATGTCTTAACAGCAGTGAGGATTACCTTCGCACAATATTGGAAAAATGAAGAAACACTGGAAAACGAAGAGATAATTAAGATATTATTAGAATGTGCAGAAATGGATAGACTTGTATTGAAAATCAAACAGAAAAAAGACACAGAGTATTATCAAACATGGAACTTATTTTACAAGTGTTTGGGGAAAAAAGGAGTAGAGACTAAAGAATATAATCTGTATTGCTAAGCAAATTAAATACCCAGACAACACGAAGTTTATTAAGCACTAAGAAGTAGAATTAATAGAGAATTAATAACATTTATTGTTGTTGTTTTTTTAAAAAGCACCTTTGGGACAACCATGACCTGGATGACTGAGAATCTCCGTAGAAATCTTGAATATTATTCCAGAAAAAAAATGGTGGAATAGCTGCAATTGATCGCCTTCGTTATGGCCTTTTCTTTTTAATCTGTTGGCAGGTTGTTTATTTGGAGAGCCAGGGAATTTCCTAGGATAAATTTATAACCCTGAACTTTGCTCTCTGACAAACAGGATTGAGCCTGTTTGACTGCAATAGCAGTTTCAGAATCAGCATACATTATTGTGTGAGTGTGTGTAATGTATATGTATATATGAGTTTGTGAAAGTTATCTGAATTTATAATTCTAAACAGGCCAGGTTACCCGAAAGCTGCATAGCTCTTTTTTTTCATGCATCATCTGACATCCAAATGCATAGAATAGAATAGAATAGAATAGAATAAAATAAAATAGAATGTAGGGTAGGGTAGAATAGGGATAGGGATAGGGATGGAATGGGATGGAATGGGATGGAATGGGATGGAATGGAATGGAATAGAATAGATTATAGGGTAGAGTAGAGTAGAATATGAATAGGAATAATAGGGGTAGGGGTAGGAATAGAATAGAATAGAATATAGGGTAAAGTAGAGTAGAATAGGAATAGGAATAATAGGGGTAGGGGTAGGAATGGAATGGAATAGAATTAGAATAGAATAGAATTATTTATTGGGCGAGTGTGATTGGACACAAAAGGAATTTGTCTTTGGTACATCGGCTCTCAATGTACATAAAAAGACACGATGCATTCATCAAAAATCATAAGGTACAACACTTAGTGATAGTCATAGGGTACAAATAAGCAGTCAGGAAACTATCAATATAAATCGTAAGGATACAAGCAGCAAGTTACAATCATGCAGTCATAAGTGGGAGGAGATTGGTGATAGAAATGATGAGAAGACTAACAGTAATATTAATGTAGCCTTAGTCAATAGTTTGACGGTGAGGGAATCATTTGTTTAGCAGAGTGATGGCTTTCAGGGCAAAAAAAATATTCTGTTGTCTAGTTGCCTTGATGTGCAATGCTCTACACCGTCATTGTCGGCTGGCAACTACCCGGAGGAGAGCCTTCTCGGTGGCTGCTCCGACCCTTTGGAACAAACTCCCCGTGGAGATTCGTACCCTCACCACCCTCCAGACCTTCCGCGTAGCCCTTAAAACCTGGCTGTTCCGACAGGCCTGGGGCTAGAGACCTCAACCCCACTCGAATAGTATGATTGTTGTGTTTTTTATTGATGTATTGTTTTTTATGTTTGTAACTTGTTTGTCCTCCCTCCACCTGAATTGTGAGCTGCCCTGAGTCCCCCCCAGGGAAAAGGGCAGCATACAAATAAAGCAATTACAATTACAATTTTGAGGGTAGGAGTTGACACAATTTATGTCCAGGATGAGAGGAGTCTATATATTTTCAAAGCCCTCTTTTTGACTCATGCAGTGTAAGTCAAGTGGTTTGTGACTTAAAACCACAATTGGAACCGGGCTTTTTACATTGCTAAGCAAGATGGTTGTGAAATGAGTTGCATCTCACTTTACAAATTTCTGTGCCCTGGCCGTTAAACATATCCCTGCAGTTTAGTTAAATTTATCGCGATGAAGCGAATCTGACTTCTTCCGTTGACTATGCTTGTTGGAAAGAAGCCAGCTAGGAAAGTCCCAAATGGTGATCTCATAACTCTGGGATGCTGCAGTCCTTGTAAATACATGCCAGTTGCCAAGGTCCCACATTTTGATGATCGTTAAGTGTGAGGGCCAGTCCCCAAGTCCATTTTTTTTCAATACCGTCGTAACTTTGAATGGTTGTTAAATGAATGTTTGTAAGTCGAGGACGACCTGAAGAAGGCCCCTCGTCCAA
Source organism: Thamnophis sirtalis (assembly GCF_051295495.1). Classification (NCBI taxonomy): domain Eukaryota; kingdom Metazoa; phylum Chordata; class Lepidosauria; order Squamata; family Natricidae; genus Thamnophis; species Thamnophis sirtalis. Next base: position 6,086,664 of record NW_028261382.1, read on the forward strand.
ATAGGACAACCCCTCTTAAGAGCCGAGGTGGCGCAGTGGTTAAATGCAGCACTGCAGGCTACTTCAGCTGTCTGCAGTTCGGCTGTTCAAATCTCACCGGCTCAGGGTTGACTCAGCCTTCCATCCTTCCGAGGTGGGTAAAATGAGGACCCGGATTGTTGTTGGGGGCGATATGCTGACTCTGTAAACCGCTTAGAGAGGGCTGAAAGCCCTATGAAGCGGTATATAAGTCTAACTGCTATTACTATTGCTATTCTGTAGAAATTAGCAAGTAAGGAAATGGGCTAAAACCCCTCCCCAGATGTGGGTTCCTACTGGTTTGGACTAGTTTGGCTGAGTAGATAGTAACTCAGTTTGCCACGCCCCCAAACTGGTTCTATCAGTGGCGCCAAAGGTGCCGCCATCTTGCTTTTGCTTCACGCATGAAAGCCCTATGAAGCGGTATATGTCTGACTGCTATTGCTAACTAGGTAACATCATCAGTGATGGAATAGAATGGAATAGGAATAAGGAATAAGGAATAGGAATAGAATAAGAAAAAGGAATAGAATAGAATAGAATAAAAATAGGGAATAAGGAATAAAGAATAGGAATAGGGAAATAGGAATAGTATAAGAAAAATGAATAGACTAGAAATAGGGAATAAGAAATAAAGAATAGGAATAGGAATAGAATAAGGCAGTGGTCCCCAACCCCCGGTCCGCGGACCGGTGCCGGGCCGTGGAGTACCTGGCACCGGGCCGTGCAGCGGCCGGGGGCCATGATCGCTGCAGCGCAAAGGCTCCTGGGCCGTGCGCAAAAGCTCCTGGGCCGTGCGCAAAGGCTCCAGGGAAGAGAGCCCCGCGCTGGTACGCACGTGATATATAAACAATCAATGTGTCGTCGCGAACAACGCCCCCCACCCCTGCACGCGCTCAGCGGGCCACGGTAAAATTATCAAAGGCTGACTGGTCCGCGGCGATAAAAAGGTTGGGGACCACTGGAATAAGGGATATGAATAGAATTAGAATAGAATAGAAATAGGGAAATAGGAATAGAATAAGAAAAAGGAATGGAATAGAAATGGGGAATAAGGAATAGGAATAGAATAAGGAAAGGAATAGAATAGAAATAAGGAATAAGGAATAGGAATAGAATAAGGGATATGAATAGAATAGAATAGAAATAAGGAATAAGGAATAGGAATAGAATAAGGAAAGGAATAGAATAGAAATAAGGAATAAGGAATAGGAATAGAATAAGGGATATGAATAGAATAGAATAGAAATAAGGAATAAGGAATAGGAATAGAATAAGGAAAGGAATAGAATAGAAATAAGGAATAAGGAATAGGAATAGAATAAGGGATATGAATAGAATAGAAATAGGGAAATAGGAATAGAATAAGAAAAAGGAATAGAATAGAAATAGGGAATAAGGAATAAAGAATAGGAATAGAATAAGGAAAAGGAATAGAATAGAATAGAATAGAATTCTTTATTGGCCAAGTGTGATTGGACACACAAGGAATTTGTCTTTGGTGCAGATGCTCTCAGTGTACATAAAGAAAAATAAAATAGAATACATTCATCAAGAATCATAAGGTGCAACACTTAGTGACAGTCATAGGTTACTAATAAGCAATCAAATCGTACTAGGAAACAAATAAAAACAATAACAATTTTAAAGATACAACATGGTTATAGTCATAAGTGAGAAGAGATACGTACTAGAAAGGAAGAGAAGAATAATAGTAATACACTTAGTAGAAGTCTTGATAGGAACAGGGTTTATGTTAGCCCTTCAAGCACTGATGATGTTACCTAGTTGGGCCATGAAACGCCTGCAAGAAAACCAGCAAGCTCAGAGAGCATCAAGGACCCCACAGTTTTTCTCCTCCTCCTAGCGCTGATGATGTTACCTAGTTGGGCCATGAAACGCCTGCAAGAAAACCAGCAAGCTCAGAGCGCACCAAGGACCCCTCATTTCAACCCCGAGCTACCAATCTTCTGCTTTATTGAACTCCATCAGTTGCTCCGCGGGATCGGTTCCAAGTTAAGCCCCTTCCAGGGGCTCGCAAACCAGCTAGCCCCGCGCATCGGATCCACGCGGGATCAAACCCCCGTGGCTGAGCCCCTTAAGGAGGGTGGTGTGTTTTTTTAAATGGGTCCCGGACCGGCTGCCCCGCCCCTGAAAAGGCCCTTTAAAAGAGCCGGCATGGCCGCAGGGAGGGACCGCTGCCGGGCGAAGGCGCTACGAGGGCTCCATGGCCGAAGGAGGCGAAGTCGCGGGGGCGCCGGACGTGGTAAGCGGCTGGGTCGGTGGGCTTATCGGTTGGAGAAGGCGGAGCCCCGTTGCAACCCTACTGCATCCTTTGCCTTTCTTCCCGGGGAAGCCACGAATCTCCTTGGCGTGCTTTGCTTTCTGCGTTTAATTACTACCCTTGAGTAGTAAACGTGCGGTTGAGTAGTGCGTTTCCACGGAGTAGCTGCGTCGGGAGTAGTTAAGACTTTACTCCTGGAAATTCCGGAGCGAGTAGTTGCGAGGATGCTCCCGCGCGGCGCGAGCAGGTCTCTTACTCACGGAGTTGTTGCTCCTCCTTTTCTCCTTCGCCTCCCTCCTAAATGTGAATTACTCCACCTCGTGGCTGTTTGGGAGACCGTACAAGGCTGGCTTAGCCTAGCAAAGAAGCTTTGGCTATAAAACTTAAGTTGGAATCTTTAAAAGAGAATTGGCTGTCTTAATTTTGGAGAGGCATTAAAATACTGCTAGTATAGATACCGGTAGTAGTAACTCAGCAGTGATGCCGGCTCAGTACAAAACACTATTTCTGGCTAAATTAGAGGGATGTGTAAGCAAAACTATGAGTTTAAACTTTCTTAAACTGGCCCAGATTTGAGTTTTGGTCAAAATTCCCTATTCTTTTCCAAGGAGGGATTTTAAATATATGAGGTTCCATTTCCTTGTTTGTTTGAATCAGATCCTAGAGGATTATTTCGTGATGGAGGAGGAGGACACAGAGGAAGAACCGGTGATTGACAAAGCAACTGAAGAGGATGTTGATCTTTATATTAACTTAACATTCACTTCAGGTAAATCAGCAAATCCTGGCCCCTCTGGTTGGAGTAGAGAGCTTGTAATGAACTAGTAAAGCAATAGTACAGCAACAAAAGTGAACCAAAGCTGCCCTAATTGAATTTTCTTTCTTTTTCTTTAAAAGGATATAAATAAGAGATTAAAAATATATATAAAAATACATTCTTCAAAAGGTGTGGACGATTATCCATATGGTACTTGAGAATGAATATACTTGAACAACAAACTATACAAATTGCTAGCAGTAAGCAATATATTAATACTGAACATTATAGCTCATGTTGAAATATAGTTGGGCGAAGGGAAAACTCAAATCTTGGATGCGATACAAAACTATATAGAGCAGTGTTTCTCAACCTTGGCGACTTTAAGTCCTGTGGACTTCAACTCCCAGAATCCCCCAGCCACCTGGCTGGGGGATTCTGGGAGTTGAAGTCCACAGGACTTAAAGTCGCCAAGTTTGAGAAACGCTGATATAGAGGGTTATGCAAGCATGATTTCCAATTAGAATTAAATTCTGCACCAGATTTATTTTTTAGGAAGGAAGTTCCATGAAGGATGTTAAACACCTATATGTTAATATATCCGTGTAAATATAATGAAAGCATGATTGGTGACAATGGAGTTTCATAGAAATGTTTGCTCTAGTCAACTGGACACGTGGCCAAGTTACAAATATATCTGAAAAGTTGAAAATGACTCCTCTTCCAAGTTAAATCGTGGTTAAGTTCACGGAGCACATTAAACCTGAGTTACTGAGCTAAGCAACCTTCTAAAGATTGTGTAATGTGTTAAACCAGAATATAAGTAACTTGCCTAGATTTGCAAAGGTTCAGAAGAAAACAAACCTAATATATGAATGCTACTTTTACATCAATTTAATTACTAAAGTATGGTGATTAAATTGCATTCTTTAAATTGTATTCTTTTAAAGTATTCTTTACAAGATGGATCTCTCTGGAGACCATCAAGTATACAAGGAGGATAGTCCTTCCACCTCTTTAGCTCCTTCAACAACTAAAGGGATCTAGTAACATCCACCAAATCGTAAAATTAGTTAGTACAGTTGCAAGGAGCACAGAGAATAAGATGGCTTGAACCCAGGATGTTTTATCGGGACAAATCTTACTTAGAGTAAGATTCAGGGTGAAATCCAGCAGGTTCTGACTAGTTCTAGAGAATCGGTAGCGGAAATTTTGAGTAGTTCGGAGAACCGGCAAAGGCCACCTCCGGCTGGCCCCAAAATGGAGCGGGAATGGAGACGTTGCAGTGTCCTTTAGCAATAGCAATAGCAGTTAGACTTATATACCGCTTCATAGGGCTTTCAGCCCTCTCTAAGCGGTTTACAGAGCCAGCATATCGCCCCCACAATCTGGGTCCTCATTTTACCCACCTCAGAAGGATGGAAGGCTGAGTCAACCCTGAGCCGGTGAGATTTGAACCGCTGAACTGCTGAACTAGCAGTCAGCTGAAGTGGCCTGCAGTACTGCACTCTACCCACTGCGCCACCTTGGCTCCTTTCCCCTGCCACGCCCACCAAGTCATGCCACGCCCACCAAACCACACCCACAGAACCGTTAGTAAAAAAAAATTCATCACTGGTGAGATTGTAATAATGTAAGAATTGTTGGTCTTGGTCTACTGGTACTGCAGTTTCCCCTCTTAGGATGAGGGTGTGTCTATATTGACCTAGATGTCCTTTCTTTTGGCTTGCAAGAGTACTCTGAAGACCATAAGGCAAAGGCCTTGACAAAGGAATCTCAGAAAGTGGCTGCGGCTGAGCCCGGGGAAGGGGAGGCGGTCGATGCTGAAGGAGAAGAAGAGACCGGAGCTTCAGACGTGGAACCGATGGTAGAAGATGGGAAAGAAGACGAAAGTCTTCCCCAAGAGTCTCCACCCCAGTTTGCTTATGGCATCATGGAGGTAGAGGAAGAAGACATGAGTGACCACGAAGAGGTGCCTACAAGTAGGAATGCAGGAGAACTGCATGAGTTGGATGATCCAGCAGTCATGAGCGCTGTGCGGAGTCAGCATCTGCTGGAGGTGAGGGGAACCTGGGGAAACTTCATTTGATGGGTGTCCTCAAGTTGGAGATGAGCTACAAGATGGCAAGAATGGGTGGTAGACCAGCTGGCTATGGAAGAAGGGATGTCTCCCCCAAGCCGTTGAAAGCACATTAGATTGGAGTTTGCTTCTCTTAACAGTGCAACCTCTTAAGGTGCTCTAAGCTATGGGAGAAGACCTCAGGCTTTGGTCCTCCTTTCATGTAGAACCCATCTTCTCTCAGGACCTGGCAGTGGTATGTCCGAGGATCTCCATGTGAAGTAGATTAAGTTGAGAGAAGGTGGACAAGGTGTTAATCACTGAATAAAGTCAATACTCTAATCTTAATTCTCTTGATCCACCTTGGTCTACTGGCGAAGGCAGTAGAGTCCATCTTGGTGTACTGGTGAAGGCAGTAGAGTCCTCCTTGGTCTACTGGTGAAGGCACTAGAGTCCACCTTGGTCTACTGGTGAAGGCACTAGAGTCCACCTTGGTCTACTGGTGAAGGCACTAGAGTCCACCTTGGTCTACTAGTGAAGGCAGTAGAGTCCTCCTTGGTCTACTGGTGAAGGCACCAGAGTTCTCCTTGGTCTACTGGTGAAGGCACTAGAGTCCACCTTGGTCTACTGGTGAAGGCACTAGAGTCCACCTTGGTCTACTGGTGAAGGCACTAGAGTCCTCCTTGGTCTACTGGTGAAGGCACCAGAGTCCTTCTTGGTCTACTGGTGAAGGCACCAGAGTCCTTCTTGGTCTACTGGTGAAGGCACTAGAGTTCTCCTTGGTCTACTGGTGAAGGCACCAGAGTTCTCCTTGGTCTACTGGTGAAGGCACCAGAGTTCTCCTTGGTCTACTGGTGAAGGCACTAGAGTCCACCTTGGTCTACTGGTGAAGGCACTAGAGTCCACCTTGGTCTACTGGTGAAGGCACCAGAGTTCTCCTTGGTCTACTGGTGAAGGCACTAGAGTCCACCTTGGTCTACTGGTGAAGGCACTAGAGTCCACCTTGGTCTACTGGTGAAGGCACTAGAGTCCACCTTGGTCTACTGGTGAAGGCACTAGAGTCCTCCTTGGTCTACTGGTGAAGGCACCAGAGTTCTCCTTGGTCTACTGGTGAAGGCACTAGAGTCCACCTTGGTCTACTGGTGAAGGCACTAGAGTCCACCTTGGTCTACTGGTGAAGGCAGTAGAGTCCTCCTTGGTCTACTGGTGAAGGCACCAGAGTTCTCCTTGGTCTACTGGTGAAGGCACTAGAGTCCACCTTGGTCTACTGGTGAAGGCACTAGAGTCCACCTTGGTCTACTGGTGAAGGCACTAGAGTCCTCCTTGGTCTACTGGTGAAGGCACCAGAGTTCTCCTTGGTCTACTGGTGAAGGCACCAGAGTCCTTCTTGGTCTACTGGTGAAGGCACTAGAGTTCTCCTTGGTCTACTGGTGAAGGCACCAGAGTTCTCCTTGGTCTACTGGTGAAGGCAGTAAAGTCTTCCTTGGTCTACTGGTGAAGGCTAGAAACCAGGAGTCTGTGAATTCTAGTCCCACCTTAGGCACGAAAGCCAACTAGGTGACTTTGGCGCCAGTCACAATGTCTCAGCCCAATTTAGCCCATAGGGTAATTGTTATGGAGAAAATAGGAAGAGGAAGGATCCTTGTGTATATTCGTCACCTTGGATTATTTATTAAAAAAGGTAAAATCAAGGTGAGGTATATGTTAAATAAAAATATCCACCACCATATCTGACTTCAAATTATAATTTTGTAATTGACCAAAGAGGGATTATATATATATGATTTTAAATGCATAGCCAAAAATAAAACCTGTGACTGATATTTTGTAATGCTGATAAATAAAATTAGTTTTGTAAGTGCTCGTTTTGTATTTAGGACATCCTGTATCTGCTTAGTGACATGGTTGTGATTTTCTGTCTTTTGAATCCCCTCTTCTCTCTTTGCAGAAGGAAGATTCTGCTATTCTGGATAGCAAACTGGCCAACAATCTTTCAGATTTTGCTCCTGATTATTTGGTAAGACGACTTGGTTCCCTCTCTTCCTTCCTCTTCCAATAAAGATAAAAAAGGGGATGGAGGCAGGGGTTCGGCAGGATTTTACAGGAAGGAGCTGTTGAAGAAGGGATCCATTGTTGCAGGAAACATCCAGCTGTGAACCAAGGCAGCAAATATATCTCAAGGCAGCTTCCTCCTCCTGTTTTCCCCACAACAATCTTGTGAGGTGGGTTAGGCTGAGAGAGAAAGAAGGGCTGGCACAAGGTGTCACCCAGCTAGTTTTCATGGCTGAGGTGGAACTAGAACTCACCGTCTCCTGGTGACTGGCCTAAAGTCACCCAGATAGTTTTCATGGCTGAAGTGGAACTAGAACTCACCATCTCCTGCTTTCTAGCCTCAACCGTTAGACCAAACTGCCTCTCCAAATGGGTAACAAATGGGCATTTAGAAGCAGCCTTGAGGGCCTTAACTGAACCAATTGCTGACAGTCTTTTTCTCTCTTTCCTTCACCCTTCCATCTATTTCCCCCCCCCCTCCTCTTCAGCCCCATTCGAAGTGTTGTATGTGGAGTCCAACTTTGAGGAGGAGCCCATCATTATCTATGATGCAGGTAATTCTCTTACTCTGCACCCTGAAAGCAGGACTGTTTAGCTTAGGCCTTGCCATCTACCCACCTTGATTAAGCTCAGCTATGCTAATTCCCCTGAGCCAGGGTGGGCTGCGTGGATCAAACGCTAAACCATAAGGTGGGATTTTCTAATTGTGGTGGCTCGATTCACCCACCACGGCAAGCCAAAACCCAAAACCACGCAATGACTTAAAGTCATGTGTGAACCTGGTCTTCTGGGGCTTCGGAGTAGCCTAGAGGTATTTGGAACTATTCAGATTTTAGGGCAGGGGGCTTTTATTTTCAGAATGAGAACATCCTGGTGTGGATAGGGAGGGGAGGGGAAGGGAGGAGAGAAGAGAAGAGGGAGGGAGGAAGGAGGGAAGGGGAAGGGAGGAAGGAAGGAAAGAAGGAGAGAAGGGGAAGGGAGGAAGGAGGGAAGGGAGAGAGGAAGGAAAGAAGGAGAGAAGGGGAAGGGAGAAAGGAGGGAAGGGGCAGGGAGGAAGGAAGGAAAGAAGGAGAGAAGGGAAGGGAGGAAGGAGGGAGGGGGAAGGGAGGAAGAGAAGGGGAAGGGAGGAAGGAGGGAAAGGTAAGGGAAGGAAGGAAAGAAAGAAGGAGAGAAGGGGAAGGAGGGAAGGAGGGAAGGGGAGGGAGGAAGGAAAGAAGGAGAGAAGGGGAAGGGAGAAAGGAGGGAAGGGGCAGGGAGGAAGGAAGGAAAGAAGGAGAGAAGGGGAAGGGAGGAAGGAGGGAGGGGGAGGGAGGGAGGAAGGAAAGAAGGAGAGAAGGGGAAGGGAGAAAGGAGGGAAGGGGAAGGGGAAGGGAGGGAGGAAGGAAAGAAGGAGAGAAGGGGAGGGGAGAAAGGAGGGAAGGGGAAGGGAGGAAGGAAGGAAAGAAGGAGAGAAGGGGAAGGGAGGAAGGAGGGAGGGAGGGGGAAGGGAGGAAGGAGGGAGGGAGGGGGAAGGGAGGAAGGAGAGAAGAAGAGGGGAAGGGAGGGAGGAAGGAAAGAAGGAGAGAAGGGGAAGAGAGGAAGGAAGGAAAGAAGGAGAGAAGGGGAAGGGAGGAAGGAGGGAAGGGGCAGGGAGAAAGGAAGGAAAGAAGGAGAGAAGGGGAAGGGAGGAAGGAGGGAAGGGAGGAAGGAAAGGAGTTCAGAGAGGAAACAGCAAGACATTATATTGGACCCATTTGCCTTAATTAAACAAGATTCTGGATTAATCAATTCAAACATGGCAATTTCGTAGCCTATTTTTAATCTTTTGTAGTTCTTCTCCCTTCTGCCACTGGAGTACACTTGCTCCGGATTATATTTTACTCCTAACACCTTTAGCTCTTATTATTTTAAAATCCAGAATGATTGATAATTTGGGCGTAACTGAGATGGATTTTAAACAATGAAAGTTGAGGTCTGAAAATCCGCTTCAGAGCAGAAGTCAAATACTTATCCCTAAATTCAGCAATATGGAGTTTTAATAACAGTGAGTGAATTCCTCTGCATTTGTGTCTCCATGGGAGGTGCCCAGAGGATCTGGTCAAAAGAATTCAAGATGGCCAATGGTGCAATTGGAGCTTTGCTTGCCTTTTTTTTAATCTGCATTGTGACAGTCCTTCCTTTTTTTGCCAACGACCCCATCACCGTAAATCCCAACGAATGGCAATTCGGGTTTGACCGTCACTTCTTATTCTCCAGGCTCTAGAAAGGGTGTGTCGTTCCCGGGCCAATCTGGACTTCCTGACTTCACCACGGCGGACCAGCTACCTCAATTCCCCTGATGTGCACTGCCCGGCTTTCTGCGGGCGGACTCGGACTTCCAATCCCCAGCGTTTCATGCGTCAAGTAAGGGAAATCTCGAGAATTCCAAATCCCCTGTAGAAGAAGCTCCATGCTCTAGCAGGAATCGCGTTGCACGTTTAGAATAATAGAACGGTTGACCTGCATTTGGTGCCAAGATCTCCAAGAGTTTAGGATTCTGATTTTAATATGCATTTTGGTCCATTTGGTCCAGCAGAGGTGGTATTCAGCAGGTTCTGACCAGTTCTGGAGAACCGGTAGCGGAAATTTTGAGTAGTTCGGAGAACCGGTAAATACCACCTCTGGCTGGCCCTGCCCTATCTATTCTCTGCCTCCCGAGTCCAAGCTGATTGGGAAGAATGGAGATTTTGCAGTATCCTTCCCCTGGAGCAGAGAGGGAATGGGGATTTTACAGTATCCTTCCCCTGGAGTGGGGAGGGAATGGAGATTTTGCAGTATCCTTCCCCTGGAGTGGGGAGGGAATGGAGATTTTGCAGTATCCTTCCCCTGGAGTGGGGAGGGAATGGAGATTTTGCAGTATCCTTCCCCTGGAGTGGGGAGGGAATGGAGATTTTGCAGTATCCTTCCCCTGGAGCAGAGAGGGAATGGGGATTTTGCAGTATCCTTCCCCTGGAGCGGAGAGGGAATGGAGATTTTGCAGCATCCTTCCCCTGGAGCGGAGAGGGAATGGAGATTTTGCAGCATCCTTCCCCTGGAGTGGGGAGGAATGGAGTTTTTGCAGCATCCTTCCCCTGGAGCGGAGAGGGAATGGGGATTTTACAGTATCCTTCCCTGGAGTGGGGAGGGAATGGAGATTTTACAGTATCCTTCCCCTGCCCCACCCACCACGCCATGCCATACCCACCAAGCCATAGCAACAGAACCGGTAGTAAAAAAAATTTGAATCCCACCATTGTGTCCAGTTGTATATATGTTTGAACTTCTCAGTTTTGATGGTTGTCATCTTCCTGTCTTGCAGCAACCTCCAGCGACGTCACCTTCTCTAAGACCGCCTTTTCCGTTTACTCCACCCCGCAGGATACGTCGTCCGTTTGGCCTTGGTCAGGTGACGCGCTATGCAATTTGAATATTGTACTTCTGGGATAGAGTGCCTCAACCTTTGCAACTGGGAGGTGTGAGGACTTCAGCTCTCAGAATTCCCCAGCCAGCATGACTGGTTTTACGATTGTCATGAGTTATGAGTGTGATGAGGAAGCTCCATTTCAGTTGTAACTTGAGGAGTAGAATAGAATGATGAGATGGAAGGGACCTTGGAGGTCTTCTAGTCCAGCCCTGCTGTAAAAACACAGTAGTCATCCTTACCTTTCACACAGGCACTGAGTTTTATAAATAGGAGCATGATAGTGTAGAATAATCATATCCAAGGACCAGGGGTGGGTTTCAAAACATTTTGGAACCTCTTCTGTAGGTGTGGCCTGCTTTCCGGGTCCACTGGTGGAACCTCTTCTAACCGGTTTGGTAGATTTGACAAACCGGTTCTACCGAATAGGTGCGAACTGGTAGGAACCCACCTCTGGGGAGGGGTCTTCTAACCCGCAATGTCTTCCCTCTTCAGATGTCCGGGTATCCTTCTCCACCTCCGTTCCAACCGTTCTTTTCCAATGCCGGCAGCCCCACATGGGCTTTGACGCACACTCCCGAAACGCCACCATTCAGCCCACTGAGCGGCAGCCAACAGAAGATCAGGTAAACTCTAGGAAGAAGATTCGGAGGCCTCTCTATGGCTTCAACCGCGAAGGGAGTTGGGATTGACTGCTCTCCTTTGTCTGCAGCTTGCCCAGCCCAATGACCCAACTGCATCCTTTGCATCAGCGATTTCTAACCCAAAGACAGCGAGGACAAGAAGCGAGGTAATGGGGTAGAGAAGGCGTGGCGAACCTTTTCGGCACCGGGTGCCCAAAATGCGTGCGATCATCAGGACCGCGCTCGGGAAAAGCCGAACTTCCGGATTAGGGCAAGCATGTGCTCCCGACGATCAGCTGGCCGGCTTGCAGGCAGGTTTTCAGCACTGCTGCGCATGCAAAGTGATCGCGCTCCAGGAAAGCCAAACTTCCGGCTTCTGGCGCACATGCGCGCCCGACGATCAGCTGCCCAGCGTGCATATGTATGTCGGTTTTCAGCACTGCCGCGCAAAGGGATTGTGCTCCAGAAAGGACAGCTGATCGCCCCGCGCGCATACGCACCAGAAACCCAGAAGACAGGCAAGGCCGTGTATGGCATGTGACATGGCTTTGCGTGCCACTTTGGGCACACATCACGGGGGTAAAGAAAATAGAAAGGGGGAAACAGAGTCCGCCTTTGCGATATTCCGTGTAACGGCGAGAACAAAGAAATAACGATGATAACAGATTGCAAGAGTCAAGTCAACTGGGTCGGCTTCTCCATGACAATCTGGTTCCTTCAGATTTTCCAATGGTGGCACCGTCATCGTTGCTATAAGTGAGTCCACCCATCTTTCTGCTGGTTGCCCTGTTCTTCTTCCAAACTTTCCCAGCATCAGGACCACCTCCAGACAAGATTTCCATAAAACTTATCATTATTGCTGCTCTGGGCTCAATACAGAATCTTGCCAACAGCAAATATGAATTTGCAGCCTCGTTTATCCTGAGTTATTTAATGGGGAAATCTCCTTGAGATGTTTTCCCACCTGAATTATTGGGCGCATGAGATAAACCTTTACCGCTGGGCTGTCCCCAGATTTCCTGCCCTTGCTTCAGTGTCTTATACATGAAGGGTTGTGTGGCTTAGGGCACTTGTTCCACCTGCTAACTACCATCTGGTGGAACAAATTCCAGATTTAAGGTAAGGCTTTTGAAATAGAATTTAGACCTTCGGTTGGCTACGGACCTTCCCATTTATGGCTTGTTGGTCCAGAGGATTCCAGAGCACCTTTAAAATCATCCCCAGAAAGTTAAAAGTACAATGAGGATCTATTTCTTGGGTGAGGTTGACCTCTTGGACCAGGGGGTTTAGAAGATTTCAGAACGTATCTTATAGATTAGGGGTTTCCAATTGTGGCAATTTTAAGCCTGGAGGACTTCAACTCCCAGAATTGAAGTCCTGCTGAATCAGGGATCTCCAAACACAGCAGCTTCAAGACTAATGGACTTCTGCTAGCTGGGGAATTCTGGGAGTTGAAGTCCACCTGGCTTAAGAGTTGCCAAGGTTGGAGACCCCTATCATAGATCATGTTCCTGCTTGCCTCCAAGACTTCCCTCCATGGACTCTCAGCCACCAGAAGCGGATCCTTTCTCTGCTCTCATGACTCCGGTTGAAAAAGATTGGGTGATAAAAGTCCAGATGTTACAGCTGCAGAGTGAAAACCCCCAGCGGGATGATTATTATTACCAGGTGAGTGCAGGAAAATAGGTGGAATCGATCTCAAATTGGGGGGGGCGGGGGGCTGGGCAGGGAGAATCCGTGGAGTGGTGGGACTTGGGATGGGCCTCCCCATGGATTGCTTGTAATGGCAGACCCAACCTCCTTCCTTTGGAAGTGATGCTATTAAGGGAGGAACTGAGGATAAGGAAGTCATGGAACGCATGAAAAGTGAGGCATCTCCCGAAGCAGAAGGGTGTTTGGGGGACCCTGTAAAGTAATATTTCCTAAGGACACGGTGGCTCAGTGGCCAAGAGGCTGAGCTTGTCAATCAGAAAGGTCGGCTGTTTGGCGGTTTGAATCCCGGGCACTGCGTAATGGAGTGAGCTCCCATGACTTGTCCCAGCTTCTGCCAACCTAGCAGTTGAAAAGCATGTAAAAATGCAAGTAGAAAAATAGGAACCACCTTTGGTGGGAAGGGAACAGCATTCCATCCGCCTTCAGCCGAAGGTGGCGCAGTGGTTAGAGTGCAGTACTGCAGGCCATTTCAGCTGACTGTTATCTGCAGTTCAGCAGTTCTAATCTCACCGGCTCAAGGTTGACTCAGCCTTCCATCCTTCCGAGGTGGGTGAAATGAGGACCCAGACTGTGGGGGCGATATGCTGACTCTGTAAACCGCTTAGAGAGGGCTGAAAGCCCTATGAAGCGGTATATAAGTCTAACTGCTATTGCTATTGCTATTCAGCGTTTAGTCATGCCGGCCACATGACTACGGAGATATCTTCGGAGAGCGCTGGCTCTTCGGCTTTGAAACGGAGATGAACACCACCTCGTAGAGTCCGGAACGACTAGCACATATGTGCGAGGGGAACCTTTACCTTTAAAGCAGGGGTTCCCAACCCCAGGTCCACGGACTGGCATCAGAGCCACGCAAACAAATGAAGCCCCATCCACGGGATGCAGGCAGCGTGCAAAACCATGCCCTCAAATTGACAGTTGGAAAGGGACCTTGTAGATCTTCTAGTCCAAGGGTGTCCAACCTTGACAACTTTAAGACTTGTGGACTTCAACTCCCAGAGGAATTCTGGGAGTTGAAGTCCACGAGTCTTAAAGTTGTCAAGGTTGGAGGGACCCCTGTTCTATTCCAACCCTCCTGCCCAAGCCGGAGACCCTACACCGTTTCTGACAAATGGCAGTCCCATCTCTCCTTGAAAGCGTCCAAGGGATGAAGCTCCCAGAACATCTGAAGGCAACTTCTGTTCTTCTCTGGTCTGCGGGAAAAACCTTTCCCCATGGAACCCAAAGGGTTGAGGGCCACTGCTCTAAAGACAACCCTAATTGTTCTCCTCCTTTGACCAACTGTCTCCTATTGTCCTCAGGAGTATTATCGCAAGCTGGAGCACAAACAAGCCGAGAAAGGACACCTGGCAGGGAGCAAACCGGAGATCCCTAAGCTAGTCACCCCATATATCCAAAGAGTGGAGACCTATGAATCTGGTAAGTCCAGTTCAAGTGGGGAGGGGGGTTTCTAAGGCATGGAAATGTGCGGACATCTCCTGACAGTGACTTCCTCTGCCAGTAGTGCGGATTCCAGGATCCTTAGGACAGGTAGCCATGTCCACCTGCTACAGTCCCCGCAGGGCTATCGATGCTGTGCACCATTTCTCTCTGGAACAGGTAGGTTCCACATCGTTTTGCCCATGCTCTATCTGAATGGCAGCATCGGGAGCCTCTCTTCATATGTTTTTTGGGGGGGAGAAGAGATTGTTGGAAAGAACGTATGTGTGTCTTAAGCATATTATGAGCCACGGTGCTCATAATCACCAGTGGTTAGAGTGCAGTACTGCAGGCTACCTCTGCTGGCTGCCGGCTGACTGCAATTTGGCAATTCATATCTCACCAGGCTCAAGGTTGACTCAGCCTTCCGTCCTTCTGGGGTGGGTGGGTCCTTCCTTCCTTCCTTCCTTCCTTCCTTCCTTCCTTCCTTCCTTCCTTCTTTCCTTCCTTCCTTCCTTCCTTCCTTCGGGTTAAAATGCCACATTGCAAGCTAACTCTGCCTACTGCCAAAAGTTTGTCCTGGATGTCGGATGAACATAGTGCATCATTTAATCGCTCTACGGTCTGCAGCCCGTCTGCAGAATTCTGTGTTGCAAATTCTGTAGGGAGGGGCCTGCAGGCTTGGCAGATGAAGGCCCCTCCCCACAGAACACGATGCAGGTGGCTTCTCTTCTAGTGACTCAAATGTTTTTGTTCCCCGTCTTTATTGTCCAAGGCGGTGGGAAACCAACGGCTGCAAGTCCTGTACCAGATTGAGAAAGTAAGTGGCTGGCTACTTCTTACGTTATGCTGTTTGAACAGCTGGGTAGGTTAAAATCCTGGCTGGTGTCTATATGAGCCCACTGTAACCACATTGCCAAAAAGGCATTAAGAGTTGTTAACCTAATCTTGCGTCACTTCTTCTCTGGTAATATTGTACTGCTAACCAGAGCACGCAAAACCTTTGCCGGACCCATTCTCGAATACAGCTCATCTGTCTGGAACCCACACTGCATAGCGGACAATTGAGCAAGTCCAGAGATATTTCACGAGAAGGGTCCTCCACTCCTCTACTCACAATAGAATCCCTTATGCTACCAGGCTCAAAATCTTGGGCTTAAGACAACTTAGAACTCCACCGTCTTCAGTCTGACCTAAGCGTAGTACATAAAATTATCCGCTACAATATCCTACCTGGCTACTTCAGCTTCAACCCAGTGGTGGGTTTCAAAAATTGTTCGAACCTACTCTGTGGGTGTGGCCTCCTTTGTGGGAGTGGCTTGCCGCCCATGTGACCGGATGGGAGTGGCTTGCCGCCCATGTGACCGGATATGAAGATGCCGACGACACTTGTCAGAACCACCTTAAATTACCTTACACACAGCACTGGCATGCATAAGAATAGGATGTCAACTTGTTTTTTAAAAGGCATCTTTGGTTTGCGTTAAAGCAACTTCAACACACGCAATGTTCTGATTGCACCACAAACGCAGTAGTCATCCTTACCTTTCACAGAGGCACTGAGTTTTATAAATAGGAGCAGGATAGTGTAGAATAATCATCTCCAAGGACCAGGGGTGGGTTTCAAAAAAGTTTGGAACCTCTTCTGTAGGTGTGGCCTGCTTTCCGGGTCCACTGGTGGAACCTCTTCTAAACGGTTCGGTAGATTTGACGAACCGGTTCTACCGAATAGGTGCGAACTGGTAGGAATCTATCTCTGCTTCAACCACAACAATAGAGAAGCACACAATAGATACAAACTTAAGGCAAACCGTACCAAACTCGATTGCAGAAAATACGACTTCAGCAACAGAGTGGTCAATGCCTGGGATGCTCTACCTGACTCCGTTGTTACATCCTCAAACCTCCATAACTTCAATGTTTAACTGTCTAGCGTGGACCTCACTCCATTCCTAAGAGGTCCCGTAAGGGGGCGTGCATAAGCGCACCGGGGTGCCTCCCATCCCTGTCCTACTCTCCCCACTTATTCGTACCCATTTCATGTGTTCCTAATCATGTTTATACTTATATCTGTACGTCTTATACATGCTTGACAAATAATAACAATAAATGTCTGCGGTGGAAACAGATGTATCTTCTGCTCCTGGAGATGGAGGACGCGCAGCGGGAACTGGATCAGGCCCCCGAAGAGATGCATCCCCAGTTACGGGAGAAACTTCTTCACGGGGTGGAGCGCACTTACCAAGCCCTGAGAATTGAGGAGCATTCTGGGGAAGAGTGAGTCCAAGACCAAATGACTAGGCATAACGGTAACAGGAAGCCACCTTTACGATGTCTTCGTGTCCGCATGAATTCGTGCATATCATTTCAGCTGCTTTCTCTTAACGTGCCAGCAGTTATCTCTCTTCTTCTTTCTGCTTTTGTGCTAAAGCAGCAGTCCCCGCAACCTTTTGGGCACCAGAGTCCGGTTCTATGGGAAAAGATTTTGCTGAGGACTGGAGGAGGTGTGGTTTTGCATCAGTGGTGGGTTTCAAAAATTGTTCGAACCTACTCTGTGGGTGTGGCCTCCTTTTTGGGAGTGGCTTGCCGCCCATGTGACTGGATGGGAGTGGCTTGCCTCCCATGTGACCGGATATGAAGATGCCGACGACACTTGTCAGAACCACCTTAAATTACCTCACCCACAGCACTGGCATGCATAAGAATAGGATGTAAACTTGTTTTTTAAAAGGCATCTTTGGTTTGCGTTAAAACAACTTCAACACACGCAATGTTCTGATTGCACCACAAACGCAGTCGTCATCCTTACCTTTCACAGAGGCACTGAGTTTTATAAATAGGAGCTTGATAGTGTAGAACAATCATATCCAAGGACCAGTGGTGGGTTTGAAAAAATGTTGGGTGGAGTCTTGGCAACTGAATGGAGCTGCATGTTTACTGGCCGGTTGCCCTTCCTGTTGCCAATGCAGAGCTTTGTTCGGTAGATATAGTCCCATTGTGCCCAGCGAAATACCTGTCTCTACCTAGGGATCAACCTCACTGCCTCCTAATTGTGAGGCAACATCTCCACCCCTAGGCCACTGCACCACCCAAGAGTGATTCTGGATAATTTCTGGAAATCCCGGGACGTTTCTTGTCGCTCTACTATTGAGTGTGGTTTTTCCTCACACGTCACAAAGCTTTGATTTCCTGATTTTTTGTTTTCTTCCTTTCAGAGAGGTGAAAGAGGAGTTTCTACAGATACTACTGGTCGGGAAAGGGAAGCGCTTAGTGGCACGGCTTCTGCCGCATCTGTCCCTGGGGCAAGCCAAGACGACTCTCGTCACCATTGTGCAACACCTAGCAGTGCTTATCAAGAAGGACTTGCTGGAGGAGGTACCTGTTGTTATCACCTTTCGTTCTCCTTTAGCCATTATCCAGGTATTTATAGAGCCATGCGTGGGGGTTTTTTTTTTGCATGCAAAGCAAGCGTTTTGCATTTCTAAGAAGAACCACCTGACAGAACCGCTTGACGTCTTTTGGCCCGAGGTCTTCAGAAAACCATTGGACAAAATGGATGAACTCAGGGGTGGGCTTCAAAAATTGCAGCAAAGGGTTTGCTGCCCCGTTACTGGGTGGGCGTGGCCTAGTTGGCCTCCTGCCTCACGGCAGTGTGTGTTGTTTTTTTTCTCCCTTCCCAGGCTCCGGAGGCTTTCTTTGACTCTCTGGAAGCGAAAATTGCCTCCCCGGGGCTCCGGAGGCCATAAACAACCTCCTTTTCCAGACTTCTGGAACTTCCAGTAGGGCCCTTCCCCCCCCCCCCCGAGCCTCCACGTGGGCCCTGCACTTAAATGATGAACGGGCCATGTGGAGACTGCTGGGAGGGTTTGGGCGGGGTGGGGAGAGAAGGGCGTGGCCAGCCACAGGTGGCATTCAGGGGTTCGCCAAACTCGGCTGAATCCTAGCTAGAGGATCTCCCAAACCCATGTGACTCCCCAGCATCCCACCTCTGGATGAACTTAGCTTGAGTTGAGGTCCCAAGCTTATTCTGTGACGGTGGGTTACAATCTGGATTTGTTCTGTGGTTTAGCGTGTTAATATTGCTAAAAAAAAAAAAAAAAAAGGTGTGTATATATGTGCCCTAGTTGGTTTAGATATGATTTGTTGAATAAACTACAACTGGCTAAGTTCATTAGACACATGCAGTGGTGGGTTTCAAAAATTGTTCGAACCTGGCCTCCTTTGTGGGAGTGGCTTGCCGCCCATGCGACCGGATGGGAGTGGCTTGCCGCCCAGGTGACCGGATATGAAGATGCCGACGACACTTGTCAGAACCACCTTAAATTACCTCACACACAGCACTGGCATGCATAAGAATAGGATGTAAACTTGTTTTTTAAAAGGCATCTTTGGTTTGCGTTAAAACAACTTCAACACACACAATGTTCTGATTGCACCACAAACGCAGTAGTCATCCTTACCTTTCACAGAAGCACTGAGTTTTATAAATAGGAGCATGACAGTGTAGAATAATCATATCCAAGGACCAGTGGTGGGTTTCAAAAAATTTTGGAACCTCTTCTGTAGGTGTGGCCTGCTTTCCGGGTCCACTGGTGGAACCTCTTCTAACCGGTTCGGTAGATTTGATGAACCGGTTCTACCGAATAGGTGCGAACTGGTAGGAACTCACCTCTGGACACATGAAGTGATAAACTTACATTAACACATCGCCGGGGTGGTCCATTCAGGATGTTGGGCAAAAGCAAGCAACCTGGTGGTTTAGTCCCATGGATGAACTCAGCTTAAAATACAACAGTTGATTGGATTCCCCAGTATCTCTGGTCTGTGGACTGGATGCAATCATCTCTCCCAGAGTGGAAGACTTGGGTTTTAGTCTAAGGTGTTGTCACTTTGCCCTTTTGACTCTGGCAGACCCTCTCTGTCCTCTACAACCCTCTCTGTGACACCATTGGACAGTTGACATTTGGAGAGCTGATGGATATCCTCCAGGAACTCACCCAGCTGCAGCCTGACTCTGTCAAGCAGTCCCTCGCTTTGGTCTTTAGCAATAAGGTACGGGAGCATACACGTTTCATGGCAGAAATCCCTCCTGGAGTGAGATATGGAGGGGTGTCAAACTCGATTTCATTGAGGGCCGCATCAGGGTTGTGTTTGAGGGGGGGGCTGGTAGGCGTGGCTGGGGTGGGTGTGACCAGGGTTTGTTTTGCTAGCACTCTGCCAGCAAAAACGGAGCTCGCACGCGCTCCTCCTGAGCTCCATTTTCAGCTACCACTGCCTCCTCCAGCATTCTGCCAACGAAAACAGAGCTTGAATGGGCCCCTCCCAACGAAAATGGACGTGCACGCGCCCTCCCCAACGAAAATGGAGCTCGCACGCGCCCTCCCCAACAAAAATGGAGCTCGCACGCGCCCTCCCCAACAAAAATGGAGCTCACACGCGCCCTCCCCAACAAAAACGGAGCTCGCACGCGCCCTCCCCAACAAAAACGGAGCTCGCACGCACCCCTCCCGAGCTCCATTTTTGCTGGCAGAGTGCTGGAGCAGGCCATTGCAGCTGAAAACAGAGTTTGGGAGAGCCATGCGCGGCCGACCCGAGCTCCATTTTCATTGGCAGAGGCACCGCCGGCTAGTCCTTCTCTGTTTTCAGGGCAGCCCCGCGGGCCCGGTCTAAGCACCCCGTGGGCCAGATCGTCCCTGCGGGCCTTGAGTTTGACACCCCTGATCTAGGTTGTATGTAATTCAAACTTTTCCCGTCTTGATCGTGACTAAGTTGAATCCAAGTGCTTTCTTGGTGGGTTTCTAATCTTCCCACCTTCCTTCCCCAAGTTTGCCATCTCGCTGCTGTACCAGCTCTTAAGCCATGGGGAGAGATGCCTCTCTTCGGATACATCCCCGAAACCTGATAACAAAGACTTGGAAAAATGGTGAGGAACAGTGGTGGGATTCAATTTTTTTTACTCCTGGTTCTGTGGGCGTGGTTTGGTGGGTGTGGCTTGGTGGGCATGGCTTGGCTTGGTAGGTGTGGCTTGGTGGGCATGGCTTGGCTTGGTGGGTGTGGCAGGGGACGGATACTGCAAAATCCCCATTCCCTCCCAATCAGCTAGGACTCGGGAGGCAGAGAATAGATGGGGGCATGGCCAGCCAGAGGTGGTACTTAACCAATTCTCCGAACTACTAAAAATTTCCGTTACCGCTTCTCCAGAACTGGTCAGAACCTGCTGAATACCAATTCTGGTGAGGGACCACTTGGTGAGCGGAACGATCCTAGTTTGATGGGCTTAATGAATGCTGGGTAGCCTACAGTTGCTCTGTGTCGTCCTTCACAGGGTGGACTTGGTGCTACTTGTTGCAAGAGAGCTCTCTCAAGTTCCCAAAACTTCCATGGTGGAACCCCTTCACCTTCCCAGCAACCTTCTCTTCCTCTTCTGTCGCTATGTGGACAAGGACACCGTGAAGCGGTTGGATGTCCAGATGGACTGAGGATTATCCGTGGTTAAAGGAATGTGTTATATAAAAGGCACGTATGGCTTCTGGTGCTTTGATCTTGCCTGCGCGTTGAATAGCTTGGAGATTGTCCATTTTCAATCTTTACGAGCTTTAGTAGAAATGGGGCCAGCGGGGTGATAGCCAATTTGGTGTAGTGTAGCCCTCAGGAGCTGGGACACAGTTGGCGGTTCGAATCCCTAGCGCCGCATAACGGAGTGCACTCCCGTGACTTGTCCCAGCTTTTGCCAACCTAGCAGTTCGAAAACATGTAAAAAATGCAAGTAGAAAAATAGGGATGCCCTTTGGTGGGAAGGGAACAACGTTCCGTGCGTCTTCGGTGTTTAGTCATGCCGGCCACACGACCACGGAGACGTCTTCGGGCAGCGCTGGCTCTTCGGCTTAGAAAAACCCTAGAGCCGGAAACGACTAGCATGTATGTGCGGGGGAAACTTTTAACTCTCAGAGAACTTTTAACTTCTAGTTCCATCTTAGGGGCCTTGCTGGGTGATCTTGGGCCAGTCATCCCGCTCTAGGAAGGAGGAAAATGGCAAGCCACTTTTGAAAAAGCACAGCAAGCAAACTTCAGGAACTTGTCCAGGCAGAGATAAGGAATGAAAACCAACTCCAAGAAAAGAAAACAGTCATCAGTGTTGAGATTAGACTTAAGCCTTCTTTGTTGGCGATAACTCCAGGTGTCCTCCTGCCCAGCCAAGGGAGAAGGTGTTTAATTACGGAAAAGCAGGAGATTTCAGGAGATGTAGTTCTGATAGAGCCATGCCAAAACAAGCAGTCGGAACATGATCCTTGTTTGGGAGTTTTCAGCTCCTTCGCTTGCATGATTATTTGTTAGAGCGCGATTCTCCGTGGCTAGAAAAGGGTGCAAAAGTTTTTGGGGGGGGGGGGTTGAATTTTTTTAAAATTGTTTTAGTTAAACAAAAACACACACAAAGAAAGAATCATCTTTCGTTACATCTTGTAGAAAGAGTATCGATCGGTTACAAATATATTCCGTGCGTTTCTTCCACCATCCTTACATATACTTCATTCAAATCGAGTTGTACATTTTAAGTCAAGAAAGAAAAATTGTGTGTTTTACTATCCCTGTACCACAATTCTCATTTAATTACCGTTGTTTAAACATGTTTTTATCTAGAATCATTTATATTTAAAGACACAACCACCTACTGGCATTCATTTGCAGTTTCAATAGATCTCCAATAACATTACACATTTTTGACATACTCTAAAACAAATTCAGTTAAGTAAGATATCTAAGCATTCCCCCCCCCCAATAACACACCTATATGTATCATTAAATGTTATCCATTAACATTTCTTTGTTATTATTGTAGTTGACTAAAAGTTATTTAGTGTTATCTCACCCCTTCTCTCCACAGGCCCACGCAATATTATACCTTTATAGCCATCTTTAAACAATGATTCATTAATAAGATTTATAGGTCTTTTCCCTCAATCCCAAATTAATTAATTACGTGCTAAGAAAATACACATTAAACATCTAAGACAATCTAAGAGATGTTAACCTTTCTACTTCTCAATCACCAAAAGTATACATTAGCATTTCTATGGCCTGGTTATTTATCCTAAGGGTGCAAATGTTGATTGACCAGCAATTGGTCAACTGCCAACCTAAAAAAATAAAAAAATTCCCCAAGATTTCCTTGCTTGATTCTTAAGTGACTCATGCAACTGTAGATTTCTAAGAACCACACAGAAGCGGTTTCCCATGTGAAACTCTCGGGCAATATTTCTAGGCAAGGATAATTATGAAATAACTGCTGTAACTCGAGAGCTGAACTGGATAACCCTTATTTTTTTTGCAAATAACGCACCGAACGAATGGCTAATGTAAACTCCACCGTTGCGGTGGGACAGGCAGTAGGGCGCAGTAGCTCAGTGGCTAAGACTGTGGCAAGAAAGGTGGGCAGTTCGGCGGTTCGAATCCCTAGCGCCGTGTAATGGAGCGAGCTCCCGTGACTTGTCTCCAGCTTCTGGCAACCTAGCAGTTCGAAAGCATGTAAAAAAATGCAAGTAGAAAAATAGGAACCACCATTGGTGGGGAGGTAACAGCGTTCCGTGCGCCTTCGGCATTTAATCATGCCGGCCACATGACCACGGAGGCGTCTTCGGACAGCGCTGGCTCTTCGGCTTTGAAACGGAGATGAACACCGCCCCCTAGAGTCGGGAACGACTAGCACGTATGTGCAAGGGGAATCTTTACAGTTGCAGAAATGCTGGTGTGGAATCTCAGGATTGCCTCTTTTTTACAGGAGATGCCTTCACGCGCAGCTACAAAGCCTGAAACTTTTGCTGGTTCTGCCCCTGCGGATTTGGACCAGCGACTCAAAGCAGTCAGATGCGAATTAGCGATGTATAGAATGTATTCCAGAATTGGATCCTTAATTTAACTACACTGATTTTGTTTTTCGGTTTGTTTGGGGTGAGGTTTGTTTTTTTGGGGTTCTGTTTTTGTTTAATACTCTGTGCCAATTGTAAATATCTAGTGCTGGCACTAGAGAGCACGCTACCGCAACATGCTCAGCCTTGCCCCAAGCGGCACCTGGCCTCTGCAAGCGAGCATTTGGGACTTCTGACGGGGAGAAAGCTTTGTTTTTTTATTGTCTTCTGCATGTACAGCACTTAAAATGTATTAAAAGCAATTCAAAACCTGCCTGACATCTTGACATGGGAGAGAAAGGGAGGTTACGGCTGGATAACGAGGCTCGATCTTATCCAAAGGTAGTTTGAACATTCCTGTTGTCTCCAGATACTGTCGGGGCGTGAAAGAGCATTTCCCCCTGTGACGGTCCAGTTAAACTGCTTTATTGCTACTCGTGCCTATTCGCAGGAATCTTCTCAAATTCATGGACAGCATCTGGTTAAAGATAGATAAAGCTCAACAGCAGTCAAGCCGCTTGTTGCAACTTAGGGGTTCTAGCAGTGGTGAAATTCAATTTTTTTTTTTTTACTACCAGTTCTGTGGGCATGGTGTGGCATGGCGGGCGTGGCAGGGGAAGGATACTGCAAAATCTCCATTCCCAGCCCACTCTGCGGCCAGCCAGAGGTGGTATTTGCCGGTTCTCTGAACTACTCAAAATTTCCGCTACCGGTTCTCCAGAACCTGCTGGATTTCACCCCTGGATTCTAGGCTGATCCCTCTTTTCACTCCACGCCCAGGTTGTGCCATTTCTTCTCCTACAGATACAACCAGTAGCAGACATTGTCTTCTCCCCAGGAGAATCTACAAGGTGTATGACCAAGAAAAGACACAAATTGGTGTGTCCATGGTGGTACAATTGGTTCCACCACAAAACCGCGGTAGACTAAAGCGCGCTCGACGAAAGCGCGTACGTGACGTCATCACAGCGCGACGAAAACAGCGCGCTGTGAGCAGTAAACTTAAAATTAGCGTGTAAATGTAAACCTAACCCCCCCAAACCTAACCCTAAACCTAACCCTTAACCTAACCCTAAACCTAACCCTTAACCTAACGCTAAACCTAACGCTAACCCTTAACCCTAAACCTAACCCTAACCCTAACGCTTAACGTAACCCTAATCCTAACCCTAACCCTTAACCTAACCCTAAACCTAACCCTTACCTTTATGTGAATCAGCTTGCTTTAATTTTATTTTAATTTTAATTTAATTTATTTTTAATTTTATTTGTCGCGCTGCTGATGATGTCAGGTACACGCTTTAATCGGGCGCGCTTTAGTGGACCGCAGTTTTGTCGTGCCACGGGTACAATTGAACTCTCTGCATTTTCTAGGCGTGAATGCCCATAAAAACTACAGATTCAATCCCACCATCTAGCTGCCATGTTGACTTGTTTAATCATTTCCCTCAGTTCCTTCTGCTGCTTCCCATCAGCTGAGGCCACCCAATATTTGAGAGACTGAGAAAAGCTTCCTTCTGGCTCTTAAGATCCAAGAAGCAATTGCACTCCAGAATATTTTGGCCTGATGGCCTTCAGATATTTCAAAGGTCCTTGCAAATTATTTTAAGTTAACGCCTGGTCATGGGTGTTAGTTGTTAACAGCAAAACCCCAATATGTAATATGTAAGAGGTCAGATACCCTGCAGTTGTGCGCGCAGTCCTTCCAACTAAATTATACAGAACAGACTATATCAGAGCAGTAAATTCAAAAAGGTTAGAACTGTTGGGAGGGTGGAAAGAACATGTAAAGAACAGTTGCAGTAACTGGGTATGTCTAGTTTAATGAAAAGAAGGACTAAGGGAGACATGATAGCAGTCTTCCGATATCTCAGGGGTTGCCACAAAGAAGAGGGGGTCAAACTATTCTCCAAGGCACCTGAAGGCAGGACAAGAAGCAATGGGTGGAAACTAATCAAGGAGAGAAGCAACTTAGAACTAAGGAGAAATTTTCTGACAGAACAATTAATCAGTGGAACTGCTTGCCACCAGAAGTTGCGAATGCTCCAACACTGGAAGTTTTTAAGAAGACGTTGGATAACCAGGCTTCTATCATGTCTCCCCTACTCCTTCTTTTCATTAAACTAGACCTACCCAGTTCCTGCAATCGTTCCTCATATTTCTTAGCTTCCAGTCCCCTAATCCTCTTTGTTGCTCTTCTCTGCACTTTTTCTAGAGTCTCCACATCTTTTCTACATCGTGGCGACCAAAACTGGATGCAGAATTCCAAGTGTGGCCTTCCCAAGGCCTTATAAAGTGGTATTAACACTTCACGTGATATTGATTCTCTCCCATAACTTCTGGAGGCAAGTTGTTCCACCGGTCAATTGTATCAACTGTCAGAAAATTCCTCCTTAGTTCTAGGCTGCTTCTCTCCTTGATTAGTTTCCACCCATTGCTCCTTGTCCTGCCCTCAGGTGCTTTGGAGAATAGCTTGACTCCCTCTTCTTTGTGGCATCCCCTGAGATATTGGAAGACTTCCATCATGTCTCCCCTGGTCCTTCTTTTCATTAAACTAGACCTACCCAGTTCCTGCAACCGTTCTTCATATGTTTTAGCCTCCAGTCCCCTAATCCTCTTTGTTGCTCTTCTCTGCACACTTTCTAGAGTCTCCACATCTTTTCTACATCGTGGCGACCAAAACTGAATGCAGCATTCCAAGTGTGGCCTTACCAAGGCCTTGTAAAGTGGTATTGCCTAATACAGAAATTGCACAATCATTCCTGTAGCTCTTTAGCCTCATTCATTGGAAGAGTTAGTTGCATTCTAATTTGGGGTTTTTTTCTTTCTTTCTTTCTGCTTTGCCCGATGCTGCAACTGCCCAGCTGAATCACTGCAGAGGCCTCTCTAATCTTATCAGCTGAAAAAGTGGAGCCAATTTAGATCAGCAACCCCACCCTTCAGTTTCCTGTTGCAGTTGTTTGTATTGAATACAGAAAGCACCACTTCTCATTTTGCTGTCTCTCCTGCATGTTGGGGTGCTTTCAACTTCACTGTCTTAATTTTTGTCTTGGAATAATAATCTGTCAAACCGCCGTGTGTAGAACATGGACTTTGTTCTTAAGCTGGAAGGACAGAGGTCGGCTTAGATTGCACAAGTCTATTGTAAATGTTCACCGTGTAGAAACGTAGCTGTGCACAAGACTATTTTAAGAAGATTCTTGCCTGAATCTGGCTTTTATTATTGCTACCCAGAAGACGGCTGAGATGGTAAACCTCCTTGCTAGTAAAGATGAGAGAATTTATACCTGTTGGGCTTCTGCTCACTTTTAAGGCTATTTTCTTACTCAAAATTGCCTGGCCTAGAATATACCTCTTTTTGTCCCCAAACAAAGTTTTTTTTTTAATTACAAATTTTAAATTCTTTTGTAAACAAAGTATTGCCTAGGTTTTCCCCTTGAACATTCTCCCGTATACATAATTCATCTTAACATCCTATTTCCATTTCCAATTTTAGCCGTATTCTTTTCTTCCCTTATTTTCTATCTTATACTTTTATACTTTTTTTTCTTAACACGTAAACCGTATCATTATTTGCCTAGCCCTTCAGAAATGAACCAAATTTATCATTTCGTTTTTCCATCTGTTATTCTATTTTCTAGAGGTAGCATATAGCCTCAAATTCAATTTTTATATAACAAGCAATTGACTTAATTAGTTATCCACATTTAATAATGTTAGTAGAATTCCCTCACATCTTAATTAGCTACATATCAGCGGTGGGTTCCGGATCCCGCTCCAACCGGTATGGTTGGAGCGGGCCCAGCGGCGTCACATGGATGCGCGCAGTACGCGCATGCATCTTAGCGCCTCTGTGATGCTCCAGCTGCTCAGTGGAGCATTGCGCAGGCACTGTATGCACCATGCGTGGAAGCACTGAAGACTTAAAAGACCAGTAAGGAGCTCGGGCGAGCGGGTAGGCCCTCTGAAGCACCATACCGGAACGGTATCCGGTGCTCCGTGCAGGCTACGGTACGCCCGTACCGGGGCGTACCGCCTGCAACTCACCACTGCTACATATCATTAACAGTATTAACATAATTATTTTTATTATACAAATATATCCCTTCTTTCCCTTCCTCTTTTTCTAATCATTTTCTCTTAGTTCAGTGTTTGTTTGTTTGTTTGTTTGTTTCATTTGTATGCCGCTCTTTTCCCCCGAGGAGGACTCAGGGCGGCTCACAACTCAAAAGAAGGGAAGGGGGGATACAAACATTTTTTTCCCCAGACATTTTATTGACATTTATAGGCCGCCCTTTTCCCTAAGGGGACTCAGGGCGGCTTACATTTGTGTTGACAACAACACAAAACAATACATAATTTAAAAGCGCAACAATCATACCATTCGAGATAGGGGCACGGTTCTTTAGCCCCAGGCCTGTCGGAACAGCCAGGTTTTAAGGGCTTTGCGGAAGGCCTGGAGGGTGGTGAGGGTGTGAATCTCCACGGGGAGTTCATTCCAGAGGGTCGGAGCAGCCACAGAGAAGGCTCTCCTCCGGGTAGTCGCCAGTCGACACTGGCCAGCGGATGGAATTCGGAGGAGGCCTAATCTGTGGGATCTAATCGGTCTGGTGGAGGTAATTGGTGGTAGTCAACCTGGTCCCTACCGCCCACTAGCAGGCGTTCCAGCTTTCGTGGTGGGCGGTAGAGGTTTGCGGTAACTCTGCTCTATAAATTTTATAAAGTTACTTCGCTACTTTATAAATCACCATTACTGTGGAACCGGTGGGCGGTTAGAAAATTTTACTACTAACAAGAGATACAAAAGTGGGTGGTAGGTATAAAAAGGTTTGACTACCCCTATCTTAGTTCAACTCTTACTCGCTTTAATGGTCCACTTTTCATTGGCTTTTTAAGTGCAATGGAGCGCAACACAAAACTGCGTCAAAAGCAGAAGTGTACAACGCAGGCATAGCCAAGCCAATGCTCTCTGTAGATCATTAAACAGGTGCCCGTGAAGGAAATGAAACATTTAAGTGAAAACCAAGAGGAAACTCTGGGCACATATTTTCCACCACTTGTCATAGCTTCAAGATGCAGGCATGGTTAAAAGAAGGAAGCAAGCTAACAAGCTAGACGTTTTCTTAATATACGTACAGCGGGGAACTCCCTGCACAACTCTCCCAAGAAATGGTATTGGACCTGGGTACTTCAGAGACCGCCTGCTGCCAATTACCTCCACTAGACCGATTAGATCCCACAGATTAGGCCTCCTCCGAATTCCATCCGCCGGCCAGTGTCGACTGGTGACTACCCGGAGGAGAGCCTTCTCTGTGGCTGCTCCGACCCTCTGGAACGAACTCCCCGTGGAGATTCGAACCCTCACCACCCTCCAGGCCTTCCACAAAGCCCTTAAAACCTGGCTGTTCCGACAGGCCTGGGGCTAAAGAGCTGTTGCCCCCTTTTCGAATGGTATGACTGTCGTGTGTTTTAAATTATGCATTGTTATGTGTCCTTTTTTAATTTTTTGTCTGTATCCCCCTTCCTTGGTTTGAGTTGTGAGCCGCCCTGAGTCCCCTTCGGGGGGAAAGGGCGGCATATAAATATAATAAACAAACAAACAAACAAATAAACAAATGATGTTATCTGACAGAGATGCAGGGAAACTGCTCACAATTGAGGATGAAACACAATAGCAATAGCAATAGCAATAGCAGTTAGACTTATATACCGCTTCATAGGGCTTTCAGCCCTCTCTAAGCGGTTTACAGAGTCAGCATATCGCCCCCACAGTTCTGGGTCCTCATTTCACCCACCTCGGAAGGATGGAAGGCTGAGTCAACCTTGAGCCGGTGAGATTTGAACCACCGAACTGCAGATAACAAGTCAGCTGAAGTGGCTGCAGTACAGCACTCTAACCAATGCGCCACCTCGGCTCTTAGCCCGGATAGTCTGGATTTAGATGGAGAAAGGCAGGATATTGTTTTCTGTACAGGTTACAGTGGAGGAAGTGGTGCGCCCGGGGAAAGGACCAACCACAGGACCAAAGAAAAGATGAGTGAAGCAGATGGAAGATGATAAGAAAAATCTTAAAATTCCATGGATAGAAAGCAAAACGAATCGAGGAGAGAAGCAATCTAGAACCAAAGAGAAATTTCCTAACAGGGAGGGCAATTAACTAGTGGAAACAGCTTGCCTTCAGAAGTAGTAGGTCAGTGGTGGGTTTCAAAAATTGTTCGAACCTACTCTGTGGGTGTGGCCTCCTTTGTGGGAGTGGCTTGCCGCCCATGTGACCGGATGGGAGTGGCTTGCCGCCCATGTGATCGGATATGAAGATGCCGACGACACTTGTCAGAACCACCTTAAATGACCTCACACACAGCATTGGCATGCATAAGAATAGGATGTAAACTTGTTATTTAAAAGGCATCTTTGGTTTGCGTTAAAACAACTTCAACACTCAATGTTCTGATTGCACCACAAACGCAGTCGTCATCCTTACCTTTCACAGAGGCACTGAGTTTTATAAATAGGAGCATGATAGTGTAGAATAATCATATCCAAGGACCAGTGGTGGGTTTCAAAATTTTTTGGAACCTCTTCTGTAGGTGTGGCCTGCTTTCTGGGTCCACTGGTGGAACCTCTTCTAACCGGTTCGGTAGATTTGACGAACCGGATCTACCGAATAGGTGCGAACTGGTAGGAACCCACCTCTGTAGTAGGTGCTCCATCACTGGAGGTCTTTAAGCAGAGCCTGGACACTCACTTGTCTGAAATGGTACTAGGTTCCCCTGCTTGAGCAAAGGGTTGGACTAGAAGACCTCCAAGGCCCCATCCCATTCTGTTATGCTCCGTTCAACCGGAAAAAAAGCATAGAAGAGGAGGAGGATCAGGAGGAAAGGAAGAAGGAATTCCAAGATAATCCTTATAATTATCAAGTTAAAACAAAATACTGGTTGTACTATTAAAGGCTTGAGTAGGGTGCTCTTATAGGAAAGCAAGTTGTAAATATGACTGGCATCTACAAAATTTAAGATTTAAAGCTACTCCAACCCATGCCAAATTGCTTCCAGGTGATCCCCAACTTTTCAAAAGTAGGGCATCGCTCCTTATATTCCTCGGAATAATGAAGGTGCAAGCTTTTCACGTCAGTCTGTGTGATTTCTCTCATTTCCTGCTTCTCAGGTACAATCACTACTGGATGGATTTCTAGTTTGTTTCTGCTTCTGCTTGGTGCATCTTCAAACCACAGAATTGTCTTTGGATGAGTTCCAGTTACTTTTTTTTTTCTTCTTCTATAGAAATATCTCTTTTCTTGAGAAGATGTAATGTTCCACGAATACTTGTGTCACACACACACAAGAGGAACATTGCAGGGGTGGGTTCCTGCCAGTTCTAACCTCTTCTCTAGAAGAGGTTCCACAAATCTACAGTGCCGTTTAGAACCGGTTCCAGCTCCCTCCCCCCCGCCCGTCCGCACATCATCAAGATGAAGAGCAAGAAGAGGAATTCTGGGAGTTGAAGTCCACAAGTCTTAAAGCTGTCAAGTTTGAACACCCCTGGGTTTTTTTTTTCCTAAAGGGTTAGGGGTGCGAGGATCTTGTAACTTGACAGCTTTAAGACTTGCAGGCTTCAATGCCAGAGTTCCTGAGTCAACATGACTGGAGGAGGAATTCTGGGAGTTGAAGTCCACAGGTCTTAAAGCTGTCAAGTTTGAACACCCCTGGGTTTTTTTTTCTAAAGGGTTAGGGGTGCAAGGGTCTTGTAACTTGACAGCTTTAAGACTTGCAGGCTTCAATGGCAGAGTTCCTGAGCCAACATGACTGGAGGAGGAATTCTGGGAGTTGAAGCCCACAAGTCTTAAAGCTGTCAAGTTTGAACACCCCTGGGTTTTTTTTTCTAAAGGGTTAGGGGTGCAAGGGTCTTGTAACTTGACAGTTTTAAGACTTGCGTGCTTCAAATGCCAGAGTTTTTGAGCCAATGTTTTGGTTGCTAAGTAAGAGCGTTGTTAAGTGAGTTTCGCCACATTTTACAAGTTGGCCACTCCCACCCAGTCACATGACTGCCAAGCCACTCCCACTCGGTCACATGGCCAGCAAGCCACTCCCACAAAGCAGGCCACACCTACAGAAGAGGTTCTAAAAAAAATTGAAACCCACCACTGGGAACATGTCTCCATTCAGTCTTCTTCACAGTGGGGATGAATGGAAGATCTCGTTTTATATGGACGATTCTATACAATTTGTTTTATTTATTATATATGTGCTTCTATGTTGCATGCATTTACATTATGAGCCATTGTAGTTTATATACACAGAATATACATTTTTCTACACGGGTAGTCCTCATCGGTTCCATTTAGTGACTGTTCAAAGTTACAACGGCACTGATTTAGGACTGTTTTTCACATGAGCTCCCTAATCACGTAATCAAAATTCAGTTGCTTGGCAACCGCTTCATACTTACGACCGTGGCAGCGTCCGTGGTGGTGGTGGTGGTCACATGATCCCCTTTTGCGACCTCCCGACAAGCAAAGTCAACGGGGAAACCCGATTCACTTAACAACCGGGTTGGTAATGTTAAGAACTGCAGTGTTACGCTTAACAACTGTGGCAAGAAAGGACATAAAACGGGGTGAAACTCACTTAACCAAAGGTCTCACTTGACAGGAGAAGAGTTGGGGGGGTGCACTCCGTCGTGGTCGTAAGTCGAGGACTGCCCGCCTCTGTCACCACAGGGCTCTTTCAAGGCGGCGCCAATAGCTGCGGGGAGGCCACGCCCTTGGCTCCTCCCCGAGGCGCCGGTGCCAAGCCCGGATTGGCTCGCCCGGTTTGCTTGCCCCCGCCTCCCCTCCTCGCCCCGCCCCCTTGGCCATAAATCACCTGTTGCGGCTTCCGGCCGGGCTGCGAGAGGGGAGCCGGAAGTGGCTGCCTCGGCGGCGAGATGGCGTCCGCAGGCTCCCCGGTGGACCGGCTGCCCCCGCCCTTCCCGGTGGAGGCGGAGGCGGCCGAGGCGAGTCCCGGAGATCCCCAGCCGGACAGCGACTCGGACGGGGAGGACATCTTCACCGGCAACGCCGTGAGTGCCCGGGAAGGGGGTGGGGTGGAGCTGCCCAGCCGTTTTTGCGTGGGGAGGGGGGGTCGTGGTGAGCCGTGCAAAAGATGGGAGCCCCCCCCCCAAACACACACACACACCCGGCTCCCTCCTGCAGCCTGGGAAAGTTTCCCCTGGGTTGCTCTCCCAGGATGTATGTATATATGTATGTGTCTGTGTGTATGTGTGTGTGTGTGTTTGGGAAGACTACAGCTCCCATCATCCCCAGCCGGGCCCTTGCAGCCCCGGCCTCCCCTGCAGATAATGAGGTTGATCTCGAACCCTCCCCCTCCCTCCAAGTGCAACCAAACTATGGCAAGCTTGGAGCAAAGTCGCTTCCCCCCCCCACTCCCTCCCTCCCACCCGCAGAGGGACCCCCTTCCCCACCCGAGATTTGCACCCCGGGAAGCCCCAGAGGAGTTTTTTGGGGAGGGGTTGTTTTGGGGGTGGGGGAGCCGCTTCCCTTCCTCGATTTTGGGTGGGGGAAACCGCTTCCCTTCCTCGATTTGGGTCGGGGGTTGCTTTGGGGTGGGTGGGGAGCCGCTTCCCTTCCTCGGTTCCTTGGGAAGGAGGGGGGGGGGTGTTGGCCTGGATGGAAAGAGGGGAAGGGGTGCCTTTTGCAACCAGGCGCCCTTCAGGGGCGGTGGTGGTGGTGGAAGGACTTGGCCCAGGATGATGGGAGTGGGAGTCCGGCCTCTCCCCGGCTCTCTGTGTCTGTCCCTGGGGGTGCAACTTGGGCACCCCCCCCCCTCCATTACTGCTTAAGGAGCACCACTTGGTTGTTCTGCCCTAGGAAACCCCTTTGTAAAGCTCCACCATGGGCTTGTTTTGCAAAATGAAAAAGTTGCAAAAGTGGTTTGTTTGCAGGGAGAAGAAACCCTGGTTGGAGTTTAGGGTTGAAAACCCTGCTTGTTTTGCAACAAGAAGCGTTGTCCCCATCCTCTCTCTGGCTCTGCACCCCGTCCATTGCCTTGTGTTGATTTGCTTCCTCTTGCAAAGGGACTTTTAATCTTAACCATTCAGTGGGAACCAACCTGGGTGGTCCTAACTCGCTTTCAAATCCCTTTGCAGAGCTGTCCATTATTATCTTGCTTGGCTGAGCTTCCAGCGAATTCCATTCACACAAAGACTTAAATCCTGGAAAGGGAAAGTCGTCTTGTCGGGGATTTCCAAATCTAGCCTAATGGGCCTGGGATTCCTTAGTGGTCTCCCATCCCTTTAAGCAACCGGATCGGATTCTGCTTAAAACGTTTTAAACCAGGCGAGGCCAACTGAATTTTTGTTTTCTTCTAAAGTCGTGCAAACATTTAGCCGTTTATTTGTTAGAGTCCTATCTCGCCTTTTGGTCAGGGGTTCAAGGTGGCATCCACAGCGTTCCTGCCTCCCATTTTATCCTCGCAGCGGTAACCCTGAAAGATAGGCTGGGCTGAGAGAAGGCCAGAGTCATAAATGGGATTTGGGAGGGGGGGATGATAACATTTATCCTGGGTCCCCCCAATCCTAGTCCAGTATTTAAAATCTATGCCACAAATACACAGCATGTGCTCACAATTGATAAGCTCCTGGGTAGCTTACCATTTTTTAAGAAAATAAAAAATAAGGTAATGTCTTGGAATTTTGTTGTGCTTGTCTTTTAAGTTCTGTTGGTTTTCTTTTTAGCTGCATTAATATCATAGATGTATAAACTGCTTATGGAATACACGCTAATTGGTATCTTAACCTCTTTTAGTAATCTTTTAGTAATTCTGAAGATTTCCCAGCGGTAACGATGCTAATTTTATAATCTTGTGGATTATAAAGTTCTTAGCCAATAGCCTGGCATTTCCCCGGTATTTATAAGGGGAAAATGTCCAGGCCAAATGTAATTTCTAATGTTGGATTTTCCCCCTTACAAGAGGGAGCCCCCTTGTGGAGTACTGTGGAGCCATTACATGGTGGCACATACATACATACAGCCTTTTGTATATAAAATAAAAATAAAAATATAAGAATAGATAGATAGATACAGACAGACAGATTGATAGATAGATTGAAAGATAGATAGATTGAAAAATGTGCAACTCCATTTTACGACAGTACAGTAGAAGCCATTGAAAGGCACAACAGGCTGCATCTTAACAGAACACACACACCCCACGAGGGGTGTTAGGAGTGTCTTACCCCCCCCCCCCCACCACAGTATTTTTCTCCAGAGAGTAAGTCACTTGTGTACCAAGTTTGATTGAAATTGCTTGAGGCGCTCCAGAGTTATGCTGGAACATACATACATACATACAGCCTTTTATATATAAAATAAAAATAAAAATATAAGAATAGATAGATAGATATCTATATACAGACAGACAGACAGATTGATAGATAGATAGATTGAAAGATAGATAGATAGATTGAAAAATGGATAGATAGATAGATTGAAAGATAGATAGATTGAAAGATAGATAGATTGAAAGATAGATAGATTGAAAGATAGATAGATAGATTGAAAGATAGATTAAAAGATAGATAGATAGATTGAAAGATAGACAGACAGACACAGATAAAGATAATAGCATCTGCCGTTAAACTGTCAGCACTGATAAAAATTATCCTTATGGCTGCAAAACTTATCTGAATGGAAGTGAAGTTTCTGTCGTCCTGTCCCTTTTGACAGCAATCCTGGGGTGTGACAAATGGATGCAAAGATCCTTTAAATGCAGTTTTGATACAACAGTTATGTCTCAATCTCTGCTTCAAAACAACAACAAAAATCTTAAGTGAATTTCAAGGCAAGGAGAATATATAGAGACTGGGCCTTCTTGCGCTACAAAAATCCAGAAAGAGTTAACTGATTGTCAAAGGAGGAAAAAAAAGTCAGGGGTTTTGAGGCCGGGCCCCACCCTTGTTCCAAGGGAAAATGCTGAATGTAGGCAAATTTATGCAATAACTGCACACACACACACACACAAAAGGAATACAGATGGAGTGAAACGTCTTGCGGAAAAGAAACCAAAATTTGGCATTTAGTTTCTGAGGGTGGGGTAGGGAAGAGTTAGGCACATGTGCAACGAAAGCAGCCTGCAGTTGCACAACTTTTCAGCAGGAAAAGCCTAAAATGTGGGAAGCACCTCCCATCGTGGGTCAGCATGCTTTGGACTCTTTTGTGAAAATGCTAACGGCGCTGCTGGGGCTCTAACAGAAAACAAACCCTTGGAAGTAAAAGAATTCACCCTTTTGAAACCGTATTGTGGAATGCAGAGTTCCTGGAAAAGCAGTCGTAAAACTAGAACAGAAAGAACACATCTTTATTTGGTGGAAGAGCAGCATGATAAAACGCAAAAGTCAGAAATCAACCAGCACAATGAAACGTCTGTTTTTGCCAAAGGTTAGGGCTAGGAAAGAATGAGGAGGCCGCCGGCACTTTCCCTGACTGACAAATTGTATTCAAAAACTTTCCTGAACCGTTGCAGCTCTCAGTTTAAACCCTCTGCAAATCTGGGGAAGTGAGCTGCGGCTTTGGAAAAAGCTTTAAATGGAAAAAAAAAGAAAATACTCTCAGACTTAACTCTGCTTTCCTCCTGCGGTGTCGCAGAACGAGGGTTTGCATAATAGCTCAACACTCCTGGCCCACCTTACATTGTGAGAAATGCCGAAAGGCTTTTCGTGTTTGCAGAAAGGATAAGAAAGCTGCCTGGATTCTCACGGGTTCAGACAAACAGGCAAGTTACTTTGACCTGCAGCTTCAAGGGTTTCTTGTGGCCCACCAGCCGGCAGCAGGTTCAGACCATGAGGAGGTTGGGGAGAAACATGGGTCAGTCCTGGAGCCTGGGGAAGGCTCGGATGAATGCTCTGCGTCGGAGGCAGAGAGGGGGCCACGGCCATCTGGTAGAGCCTCCGGTGTCTGACATCATCAAGGCAGAAGAACAGTGGGAGCCTGTTCCCAGTGTGCGCATGCGCAGAGCTGCCAGAAGGCAAGAACAATTAAGTAAACGGTCGACTTGGGAGTAAGGCTTGGAGATGATTGGCCCCTCCCATAAGACATACAAGAGGAGCGAATGGGAGGTGAGCCTTTGCAGGAAGCAATTAGTTCATCTAGTCAGTTCAAGCTTTGAAAAGTTCTGTTTGACTCGGTGCTAAGTTTGGCCTTGCTCTGCATTTGGCAGTTAGGTCTCTGGCAGAATTCCCAGGGAGATAAAGGTGGGTGTTTATCAACATTTCCCCTGAAAGACTGTGGCAACTCAAGCAGACATCTGTCGGAATCTTCACAGACTGTTGGTGAAGCCTTGCGGGCTGTGAATGACCATCATTCACAGCCATGTAAATAAAAGAGGGTTTTGGGGACCAAGATTGTGATTTATGCTTTCTCAGGGAAGCCTAGGACAAAACAGGGCTAAGAACTTCCTCAGGTGTCACCTGCAGCAGGAGGACTTCCAAAACCCACATTTATTTTTAAACCACTTGTTCGGCGCACACAAAGCCCTGAGTTTTAGCACCCACAGTTGCGTCTCTGGCGCCTCTAGGAGCCGTCACCCTGTTCAGAGAGCTATTGTCTTTGGGCAAATGCCCTCTTGCTCAGCGAGGCAGACAGTGTCAAGGTGTCTCCAGATACCAAAGTGGGGAGGAGGAAGAAGAAGCAGGGAGCCTTTATAAACCATGTGCTTGTTTGACAAAGCAGGCTTGGAAAAGACATTGTTAATTTACCGTATTTTTCGGAGTATAAGACGCACCGGAGTATAAGACCCACTCAGGTTTTGAAGAGGCATGTTTTTTTTAAAAAGGTAGAGAGAGGGATAGAGAGAGAGAGAGAGAGAAAGAGAGACAGAGAAATACAGTAAGGTAGGGAGGGAGGGAGAGAAAGAGAGAGAGAGAAATACAGTAGGTAGGTAGGTAGGTAGGTGAGAGAGAGAAATACAGTAGATAGGGAGAGAGAGAAAGAGTAGGGAGGGAGGTAGATGAAGGGAGAAAGAGAGAGAGTAAGTAGTAGGTAGGTAGATAGAGGGATAGAGAGGGAGAGAAAGAGAGAGAAATACAGTAGGGAGAGAGGGAGAGAGAGTAGGTAGGTAGGTAGGTAGGAGAGAGAGAAATACAGTAGATAGGGAGAGAGAGAAAGAGTAGGGAGGGAGGTAGATGAAGGGAGAAAGAGAGAGAGTAAGTAGTAGGTAGGTAGATAGAGGGATAGAGAGGGAGAGAAAGAGAGAGAAATACAGTAGGCAGAGAGGGAGAGGGAGTAGGTAGGTAGGTAGGTAGATGTTTCCAGGTGTGTTTATCCATGTGCTGGAGAAGGAAATCACTGACAACTTGTAGCACCTAAAACTTATCAACCACTCTAACAAAACAGCTTTCCAAAAGTGGGGGGGGGAAAGGTTTTGCACTCTGCAAACCCCCTAGAGTCAGGAACGACTAACACAGATGTGCGAGTCTTACCTTTGCCTTGTCACAGTTGTTAAGTGGAGCATTGTTGAGTTAATAACACAGTTGTACAACGCATCTGGCTTCCCTGTCGACTTTGCTGGTAGGAAGGTCGCGAAAGGGGAAATCACATGACCCCGGGACTTTGCAACCGACATAAATACATGCCAGTTGCCAAGCGCCCAAATTTTGATTCACGTGACCATGGGGTTGGAAGTGCAAACAAAAACAGTAATAAGTCACCTTTTTTTTCCCCCAGTGCTGTTTTTAGTCTCGTAACAGTCACTAATTGAACTCTTGTAAGTCGAGGATGACCTCTGTAGGCCAGGACTGCAAAGACTCTTTGCCTAGGTCTTTCTGCTTGCGTGTTACTAACCAGATTTAATTCTGCAACTTGGACTAAGGCGCACTTCTCTATCCTAATAGAGCAAGCCAGAGTTCCCCAAGAAGGAATCGCCAGTGACACCGGAGAACAGCTTAAAGACCAATGGCATCCAGGAAGAACAAGACAATCTGGATCTATTTGCAGGTTGGTAGTGGTGGAAAGAGGCGGATAATTTGTTTTGCCCAACTCGGGATGGCTCTGAGCGGCTAACAGCAATCGGAGACCCTACAATCAAATCAATAAAAAAGTAAAGATAAAAGATGTCAAAGAGCCATCAAGTAAGGGTGACGGTGGCCCAGATCAAGTAGCTTTGTGATATATCTTCTTGGATTTGATTTGATTTGATTGTCAGTTTCTTGACAATCAGCTTTCTTGCGGCTCTCGGGCCTGCCACACTATCTATTATTCGACTACGCCTTTTTCTATTGTGGGGAAATGGGAGGTGGGATTGTACGGAGTTTAGATGCTATGTAGCCATAACAACATTCTTTCTAGAAAGCCAAGGTCATCTTTTGTCTCTGCACCTGACGGGAACTGGATGGGTGGAAGCTGCCAGCGTGGCAGTGGGAGATTGGACCATGTGATGGGCTCGTGGGTGTGGTGGGCAAGATCTTGAACTTTCAACTGGGTGGGGAAAACCGGGGAAGCTACCAGATTCGGGTTTCCCCAGATGTGCCAACATGGCTCTCTTCATAAATTGGGACTTTGAGCAATACTTTGCCTTGGACTCTGATTTTACTTTTGGATGCTGTTTGGAATCCTGACAAAATGATTCAACTTAGTGATGTGATTCTGCCAGGAATATCTTTCCTGTTCCTAGAAGTCAAGAAGTGACTCAACTCTGGGATGAAATTCTACAGAGAGGGAATTTCATCAGTGACTTTTTTGTTTAAATCAATTTGTTCTTTTACAGATGCCACTGTCGAATTGTCCCTGGATAATACCCAAAACCACCCAAAGAAGGAGACAACGCCAGAGCTCAGCCCTGTCCCCTCTCTGGAAAAACCAACTCCTTCCTCTTCTAAACCGCAGTCCAAAACCGAAGAGGAGGTAGGCACTTGTGTGTTTGGCTAATTATCTACTCGGTGTAGCTACTTGTATGTTCAGCTGTGTCTTGTGTAATAGGGAAGGAGCCCTCCCTCCGTCTCCTTTCATTCCCAGCGCATGGCACAACAATGAGGTGCCGCCAAGAGCTTTCCCCACACCAGCCCTGTCCTCCGGGAAGTCCCAGTCCAGCAATAAAAATCTCTTCTCTCCCTAAAATAATAAAGCTAGATTGGTTGTCACCAGAGGTGGTATTCACTTATCATCCCTAAAGGTAAAGGTTCCCTTTGCACATATGTGCTAGTCATTCCTGACTTTAGGGGGCGGTGCTCATCTCCGTTTCAAAGCCGAAGAGCCAGCCCTGTCCGAAGACATCTCCGTGGTCATGTGGCCGATAGACTCAACGCTGTTCCCTTCCCTCCAAAGTTGGTCCCTATTTTTCTACTTGCACTTTTTACGTGCTTTCGAACTGCTCGGTTGGCAGAAGCTGGGACAAGTCACGGGAGCTCACTCCTTTACGCGGCG
This sequence comes from Thamnophis sirtalis, assembly GCF_051295495.1. Taxonomy (NCBI): domain Eukaryota; kingdom Metazoa; phylum Chordata; class Lepidosauria; order Squamata; family Natricidae; genus Thamnophis; species Thamnophis sirtalis. Next base: position 6,126,321 of record NW_028261382.1, read on the forward strand.
CTAGAGATTCGAACCGCCGAACTGCCCCACCTTTCTGATCGACATGTCTTAGCCGCTGAGCCCCCCTTCCCTACCGGTTCGCAAATGTGAGCACACACACCTCCTGGGCACATGCACTCAGCCCTCTGTGCATGAGTTTTGGCTTCAAAACGTGCCTAAATGGGACGGCATAGGGCCTACCTGCAGGAGCCGAGGTGGCGCAGTGGTTAAATGCAGCACTGCAGGCTACTTCAGCTGACTGCAGTTCTGCAGTTCGGCTGTTCAAATCTCACCGGCTCAGGGTTGACTCAGCCTTCCATCCTTCCGAGGTGGGTAAAATGAGGATCCGGATTGTTGTTGGGGGCAATATGCTGCCTCTGTAAACCGCTTAGAGAGGGCTGAAAGCCCTATGAAGCGGTATATAAGTCTAACTGCTATTGCTAGTTTCCACTACCAGTTCGGACGAAGCAATCCGAACCGGCTGAATACCACCTCTGGTTATCTCCCTTCCTTTTATTCCTAGAGGAAGGGGCCGATGCTCTCTCTATGGGAAGAAAGGCAGGTTGAGGACATTGGCTGTTCCACAGTGTTTGGGGCTTCGTACCTTTCCCACCTTCTAGCACGACTGTTAAAAGAAACCCTGAACTTTTGGCCGTAGAGCAGACTCTTGTCCCCTGTCCATCCGTCCCCCCCATTCCAATTATTGACTTTTGCCCCTGGAGCTTGCTATATAAGCTCCGGTCCGAGCAAAGGTGAAATATTATTTATTTATGCTTTGCAGCTCTGTTTATCTTCTAGCTTTCAGGATATAATTGCTAGGAAAACCAGTGTGTGAATGTAACACACACACACAAAAGCACTACAAATGCTTTTTTTTTTAAAGAGCCAGCAGCTAAGATGATTGATTGATTGATTGATTGATTGATTGATTACATTTATATGCCGCCCTTTTCCCCGAAGGGGACTCAGGGCGGCTCACAATTCAATCAGGGAAGGCGGTACAGACAGGGGAATAAAAAAGACGAGACATAACAATACAAAATTTAAAAACACACAACAACCATACCATTCGAGAAGGGGGGCAAAAACTCTTTAGCCCCAGGCCTGTCGGAACAGCCAGGTTTTAAGGGCTTTGCGGAAGGCCTGGAGGGTGGTGAGGGTTCGAATCTCCACGGGGAGCTCGTTCCAGAGGGTCGGAGCAGCCACAGAGAAGGCTCTCTTCCGGGTAGTCGCCAGTCGGCATTGGCCGGCGGATGGAATTCGGAGGAGGCCTAATCTGTGGGATCTGATCGGTCTATTGGAGGTGATTGACAGCAGGCGGTCTCTCAAGATGCTTCCCAAAGGACAGTGAGAAGAAAGCTGGAGAGAGCCGAGCTCTCTGACATGGTCTCCACCTGCCTTCCTTCTCTGTCAAATTCATTCACAAATATACATTCTTATAATTGCTATTTAACATTGATCATCCTTAATATTTATCATTATTTTCTTACAAATATATAGAATACAATTTGGGTCACTTTCTTGCCCCCGTCCCCCATGCCTCGTTCTTCTCCGCCTTCTATCCTCCTCTCCTTCCTCTTTCCTTCTTCCTCTCTCTTCCCCCCTCCTCCTCTCTTCTCCCCCTTCTTACCCTCTCTCCTACTCTTAATTCCCCTCGCTTACTCCCCCTGCTTTACCATTTGTTTCTTTCTTCCTTCCCCTCCTCATCCTTCCTCCCTTCCGTTGTTGCTCCTGCTCATTTACTTTCTCCGATGGGTTCTCGGGACAGCATTTCAGCCATCCCAACTTTATATTTTCATACCAATAATTGTCTCTGTTATATTTTATTTCTAATAAGAATTGCTTGTTTGTTTATTGGATTTATATGCCGCCCTTCTCCCAAAGAACTCAGGGCGGCGTACAACATTAAAAAAACACATATTACAAAAGTTAAAAAGGAAATTAGATAGAGTATCCAAAAACAAACCCAATTAATATTAAAAAAACATTTTAAAAATTAGATTAAAATTAACAATTAACTTAACCATTTTATTCTGTTCGGGCCAGGCCGGCTTGCTGGAAAAACCAACTTTTTAGGGCGTGTCAGAAGGATTATGCGAAGCTCCGGGGGAGCTCATTCCAGAGGGAAGGCGCTCCCACAGAGAAGGCTCTCCCCCTGGGGGCCGCTAGCCGACACTGTCTAACCGATGGCACCCTGACGAGGCCAGCTCTGTGGGATCGCACTGGACGGTGGGAGGCTACTGGTGGCAGTAGGTGGTCTCGCAGGTACCCTGGGCTAAGCCATGGAGCGCTTTAAAGATCATAATTAGTACCTTGAATCGCACCCGGAAGACAACCGGCAACCAGTGTAGGCCGCCTAAAAGGAGCACAACATGGGAGCACCTAGGTACCCCCATGATAACCCATGCGGCCGCATTCTGGACCAGCTGAAGCCTCCGGGTGCTCTTCAAGGGCAGCCCCATGTAGAGAGCGTTGCAGTAGTCCAGGCGAGAATTCCACTTGGGAGTCTCAAGTCCCTTGATGCCCGCCAGAGATCTAAGTCCAGTCCATCTTGAATTGTGTTTGACTCTTTATCTCCCGCCTATCTGCTTTGAACCGTTAGTAGTTGAGATTCTTGCGGAGAGCGTTACCATGCCATATGCCTGTATTCATTTGAGCCGCCTTGGCCCCTGATTCCCTCTGCTTCGCACCTACCTTAAGGCCCAAGAAAAGTTTCCGACGTCCGTGTAATCTCTCCTTCCTTCCCTACCTAGCTGGAAGAGGAAGAGCAAGAGGATCAATTTGAACTTTCCGTGGGAGTGAGTGATCCCGAGAAAATTGGTGAGTCCCCGTGAAACGGGAAAAGTTTGACAGGATCGTGTAGGGTTAAACCCTGTTGGACGTGCAGCCGTTCACTAAATTCACTGTATCCACCTTCTGACTTCAGCATTGTTTTTTTTTATTAAAGTTTAAATTAAAATTTTCAAAACAAACACAACACATAAAATCTTCCTTTTTTTACATACTGTAGAAAGTGTATCAGTTGGTTACAAAAAAATAGTTTGTCCCGAAAGCGACTGCCTGAGAAGACTCCTGGGTTGGGGCTGAAAGTGGAAGCTGTGTGCTCCGTCCCATATTTGGGTAGACCAAATTGCCCTGATAGACTGGTCCCACCAGAAAAAAACACTTAATCTCTCCCCTGGTATAGCTGACAAAGTGAGGATAGCCTTTGGCTTAGAGGTTAATACCTAATATGTAAGTAGCCCAGGTTCGAATCCCAGAAAGTTATGGCTAGCTGATGAGAGCAAAATAGTCTCCCTTTGTTTCTTTGTTGATAAATATAAATTCAACACAGAAAAATAGTTTGTCACGAAAGCGACTGCCTGCGAAGTTCCCTGGATTGGGGTTGAAAGGTAAAAAAGGAAGCCATATGCTCCTACTTAATCTCTCCCCTGGTATAGCCAACAAAGCGAGGAGAGCCTGTGGCTTAGAGGTTAATACATCTACCTAATATATGCAAGTAGCCCATATTTGAATCCCAGAAAGGGTATGGCTAGCTGATGAGAGCTAAATAGTTTGGAATAGATCTGTACTAGTCCCCCTTTATTTCTTTGTCGGTAAGTACATAACGGATTAACAGAGTTGGAAGGACCTTATAGAGCTGGCAGCAGAGTCGGACAGGGAGGAGGTTGGGGAGGAGCATGGGCCAGTCCTGGAGGCTGGGGAAGGCTCGGACGAGGCTCTGCGTCGGAGGCAGAGATGGAGCTGAGACCGTCTGGCAGTGATCAGGTGCCTACGGTTGCTAGACAGCAGTGAGGCAGAGGAACAGTTGGAGCCTGTTCCCAGTGTGCGCATGCACAGAGCTGCCAGAAGAAAAGAACAACTCAGAAATCAGGGTCGACTTGGGAGTAAAGTCACAGGTGGAAGGTGATTGGCCCCTCCCATAGGACATAAAAGAGGAGCGAAAGGGGAGGGGGCTTTTGCAGGAAACAATTTGTTCCTTCGGTCATTAGATTCGCTTCAGGAGTGTGAAGATCTGTCCGTGAATCTCAGAGACTCTGTGCCCAGCCTTTCCTTGCTCATTTGGACAATATTTACATGGCAGCTTTCCAAGATAGATGAGGTCTGTAGTCATAAATACTCCTTTGAAAGACTGTCTGCCAGGCTTTTGCTGAATGTGGGGAATTCACATTCGTTCAATAAAAGGGGTTTTGTCGGGACCCGGACTCTGCCTCGTGCTCTTTGGGGAAGCCTGGGTCAGAACACTCTCTGTATATTGTCCTTGAAAAGGCAGAAGCTGCAAAACCTGATTGCACTCGGTGCAACTTGCGTGGCAGGTGCATAAACAGGTATCTGCATAAACAGGTATCTGTGGATAGCAGGGTTATGTCAGGGAAACTCAGGGCTTGGGGAATATGCTCTGCTCTGCTTTAGGCTTGTGGCTGTCTTGAACGAAATTCGTCTGCTCCAAAGGGATTGCTTGGCCAGCTCTCAACCCCCTTCCTCTTTCTGCATGCTCTGTGTCTGTGTGTGTGTTTTATTTATTTTTTTCTTCTTTCCTTCAGCTGCTTTAGTTATCTAAACAGCCACTTCATTGTTCAGCAGGGGGCAGATGTGCAAGTCTCCCTCCACCCCAGGAATGCCACAAGCCCTTAATTGTTGCACCAGGCTGATATTTGTAGGAAGCGGAGCTCGGGGGTGGCTCGGTATGATCTCCGTTTCACTGAAGCTCTGGATCGATCCACCAGTCGCTCGAAGTTTGGAGCCGCTTTTATTTTATTTTATTTATATTTATATTTATATATGTGTGTGTGTGTGTGTGTTTATTTGTGCTGATAAATAAATAAAGGGAGACTAGTATAGATCTATTTCAAGCTATTTAGCTCTCATCAGCTAGCCATACCCTTGCTGGGATTTGAACCTAGTAAGGGTATGGCTAGCTGATGAGAGCTAAATAGCTTGAAATAGATCTATACTAGTCTCCCTTTATTTATTTATCAGCACAAATAAAACACAAATATAACACAGGCAACAGTAAAAATATTGGGTTTCTGTCGTGATGGACTCTTGTGACGAGCCGATTGACAGATGATGGAAGCAGTTAGCTTCCTCCCATAATTGGGGCTTACCAGGGGTTGTGACACTAAATATATATACATATATACATACATACATACATACATACATACATACATACATACATACATACATATTTTAATGTCTGTTGCCCTTGCTCGGTTGGCATTGATGGAACATTGATAGAGGGAGAATTCGGCATTAGCGAATGCTCTTGTTTTGAAAGGAAGCGAGGTTTTAGTCCTTTAGCGTCTAAATAAGATGGTTTTTCTACCCTGGGAAAGAATGGAGGGGGGGGGGGAAACTCTACTCCAGTGATGGCAAACTTTTTGGGTACTGAATGCCCCAACTGGAACATGCGCATGTGCTGGAGTGCCAGGAACCGAAGACCAGCTGGCTGGTTCGCATGCTCGCGCACGGCACCTAATCCTCATGCATGCTGGAGCGCCGGAAACCCATATTTACCGTATTTTTTCAGAGTGTAACTCTCACCTTTTTGCCTCAAAAAAGAGGGTCAAAATCTGGGTGCGTCTTATACACTGAATGCAGCATTTTTGGCCTACCGGAACCCCATCCCCTTTGCAAAAATGGACGTGCAGAGGGTTTGGGAGGCTTGCAAAGTGCTCCTGAGGGCTGGGGAGGGCAAAACCAAGCCAAAAATGGACCCCCCAGCCCCCAGGTACACTCTACAAGCCTCCCAAAGCCTCTGCATTCCCCCCCCTCTTTTTTTGCAAAAAAAAAACAAAAACCGAGGTGTGCAGAGGGTTTGGGAGGCCTGCAGAGTGCAAAAGCTTTTTTTTTTTTAATTTATCTCTTCAAAATCATGGTGCGTTTTATACTCTGGTGCATCTTATACTCTGGTGCATCTTATAGTCCAAAAAATAGGGTAAGTTGAAGCGTTTTAGAAGTCCCAGGTTGTTAGCGGAAAAGATCGGCGGATTGTCCTTGACAATGGATTCCTCTGTGCTGACACGATGCCCATAGAGGAAGTACGTTAACCCCAAATTACTTAATTGTCCTGGTTATTACAGCTTGCTGAAGCTATCAGAGTCTCAATTTTCCTCTTTTTTGTTCCTGCAGGAGACGGAATGAATGCCTACGTCGCTTACAAAGTGTCCACCCAGGTACGCCAGCTCTTATTTCTTCTTCCCCGTTGCTGCCAAGGCATCAGGCCCACTTAAAAGAGTTTTCTAATCTTGGGAATTTCAAGGAGTGTGGCCTTCAACTCCCAGAATTCCACCGCCAGCATCCCCATGGATGAGAATCCTGGGAGTTGAAATCCACACTCCTAGGAATCCCCACTGTCGGGGAAACATTATTTTAAGGATGAGTAATTTTTTTTTTAATGACATGCTTGATGAAATGGAGGAAAGTTGTTTTTTTTTCTTGCTTTTGTCTTGTAGGATGAGTAATTATTTTATGCCCGTTTTCCCCTTTGAATTTAGATTTCTTTTTTGTTCTTCCAAAGAGAGAGAGAGAGAGACAGAGACAGAGACAGAGAGAGAGACAGAGAGAGAGAGAGAGACAGAGGCATGCAGATCTGGGCTTAACCGATTCTTAAAAGTTGTGTGACCATTGTGTTAAGGAGGACTTTGGAAGGTGGCGCAGTGGTTAAATGTAGCACTGCAGGCTACTTCAGCTGACTGCAGTTCTGCAGTTCGGCGGTTCAAATCTCACCGGCTCAGGGTTGACTCAGCCTTCCATCCTTCCGAGGTGGGTAAAATGAGGACCCGGATTGTTGTTGCGGGCAATATGCTGACTCTGTAAACCGCTTTCAGCGGTTCGAATCCCTAGCGTCGCGTAACAGAGTGAGCTCCCATTACTTGTCCCAGCTTCTTCCAACCTAGCAGTTCGAAAGCACGTAAAAAATGCAAGTAGAAAAATAGGAACCACCTTTGGTGGGAAGGCAACAGCGTTCCGTGCGCCTTTGGCGTTGAGCCATGCCGGCCACATGACCACGGAGACGTCTTCGGACAGCGCTGGCTCTTCGGCTTTGAAATGGAGATGAGCACCGCCCCCTAGAGTCAGGGACGACTAGCATATGTGTGCAAGGGGAACTTTTGCCTTAGGCAGTGGCTACTTTAGAATTGCACGAGGTAGAGAAAATGCAGGAGATGGTCTGATGGATAATGTGTGAACCTCCGAGACTTCAAATGATCCGAGGAATCGTGGGAGTCCGAGGTTGGAGAAGGGGAATGTGAGTAGAGAGGTTGGTGAGGAAATCCAGAGTGTCTCTCGCACCTTTAATTTCCAGCCAGTTCTTGCAGGTTAATTCTCCATCTGAACTCCTGTCTCTCTTTAAAAGCAGCAATTGTGATGGCCTCACGGTGGCACCAGGCGTTTAAACTCTGCCCGGCAACTTATTTTTCTAAATGAACTTCTTCGTGCGCCACCTGTCCAAAAGGCTCCAAGCTGGGGGTTCAGCTTTCCAGTCATTTCCTGGTCTCTCTGCGTGGGAAGCTCTGTGTGTTGAGGCTTTTGTCTCCAGGACTTGGTGGTGTTCAAAGCAGGAACTCTCTCGTTTTTTGTTTTTTTCCCCCTTTTGAAAGGGGCTCAAGCAGGTTCTCCAAAGCCGCAGGTGGTTTCTGATCATCTCTTAGCAAAGCCACCCCAGGGATGGTGCGGAGGAACAGTTGGAACAATAACCTCATCTGTTCGTTTCCTCCTCCTCTTCCCTCTCTCTCTCTCTCCCTCCTCCTCCTCCTTGCCACAAACCCCACTCCCTTCTGGCACGGATAATGTTTATTTGTTGGGTAACGAAACATCTGCACAAAAACAACCGAGCTTTGAAAGCACCAAGGATCCTATAGTCCTCCTCCTTCTCTTCCTCCTCCTCCTTCCTTCTCCTCCTCCTCTCTCCTTCCTTCCTCCTCTCATCTCCCTTCCTCTTTTCTTCCTCCTTCCTTCTCTTCTCTCCCTCCTCCTCTCTCCTTCCTTCTTCCTCCTCCTCTCTCCTCCCTTCCTTCCTCCTCCTCCTCCTCTCTCCTCCCTTCTTCGCCCTCCTCCTCTCTCCTCCCTTCCTTTTTCTTCCTCCTCCTCCTCTCTCCTCCCTTCTTCTCCCTCTCCTCTCTCCTCCCTTCCTTTTTCTTCCTCCTCCTCCTCTCTCCTCCCTTCTTCTCCCTCCTCTCTTCTCTCTTCCTCTTCTCTTCCTTCTCTTCTCTCCCTCCTCCTCTCTCCTCCCTTCCTTCTTCCTCCTCCTCCTCCTCTCTTCTCCCTTCCTCTCCTCCTCCTTCTTATTCCTTCTCCTCCTCCTCTCTCCTCCCCCTCCTCCCATTTGAATGGGGACTTTGGAAAGCCTCTGAGATGAAAGGCTTCAAGGACACATTATTTGGAGGGAATGTAGACAAAGGGCCAGAAACACCCTGTTTTTTTTTTTTTTAAGGCTTGGAGGCTTTGTTTTAATTCTTTTATTTTCCCACTAGCTCCTAAATGCCAGACAAGGAGAGTTTGCAGCTCTAGGGAAATAAAAAATTCCCTGTAGAATAGGTGGCTTCAGCTGTGGTGGCACAGTGATTAGAATGCAGTATTGCAAGCTCACTCTGCCCATTGCCAGGAGTTTGATCCTGACCAGCTCAAGGTTGACTCAGCCTTCCATCCTTCTGAGGAAGGTAAAATGAGGACTTGGATTGTTGGGGGGAAATATGCTGACTCTGTAAACCGCTTAGAGAGGGCTGTGAAGTCTAGATGCTATTCCTTCCTTCCTTCCTTCCTTCCTTCCTTCCTTCCTTCCTTCCTTCCTTCCTTCCTTCCTTCCTTCCTTCCTTCCTTGTGGTTAGAATGCAGTATTGCAGGCTAACTCTGCCCACAGCCAGAGGTTCAATCCTCAGCGGCTCAAGGTTGACGCAGCCTTCCATCCTTCCGAGGTGGGTCAAATGAGAACCCAGATTGTTGGGGGCAAGAGGCTGACTCTGTAAACCGCTTAGAGAGGGCTGTAAAAGCACCGTGAAGCGGGATACAAGTCCCAGGGCTATCGCTATCAAGCTTCCTGTTTGACTAACCAGATTCTTCCTTCTCTCCCAGACTACTCTGCCAATGTTCAGGAACCAGCAGTTCTCCGTGAAGAGACGATTCAGTGACTTCCTGGGCCTGTACGAGAAGCTTCTGGAAAAACACGCCCAGCACGGGGTCATTGTTCCCACTCCCCCTGAGAAGAGTTTAATCGGTGAGAATGCCAGCAACCAGTTTAATTGCCTCTCCCGAGTTCAAACCTAGCAAGTAGACCTTGTCTTAACAACCCTTCGTTGAGTGACGGTTCGAAGTTGCAAAGACATTGAAAAAAATGTCTTAGGTCTGTTTTCCATACAGTCTCCGCAATGGCCACAGGATCAAAATTTCAGGCGCTTGGCAACTGACTCACATTTATGACGGTTTCAGCGTCCCATTGGCTCAAGGGATCCCGTTTTGCGACCTACTGAGAAACAGTCAATGTTGAAGCCAGATTCACTCGCGCTCCGGGTTTTACTAACTTAACGACTGCAGGGGGCTCACTTAACAACTGTGGCAAGAAAGGTCATAAAGCGGGCGAAACTTAGCAACTGCCTTGCTTAACAATGGAAACGAGGGCTCAGTTATGGTCGTAGGTCAAGGACCACCTGTATAGTGGCCTAGCATCACATGTTACTGAATAGCGGAGTAACTTGGGGATTACTAGTCCTGAGATGAGACCTGTTGGGCCTTGGAAGCTCATCTGTCTGGAGGGAAACTCTGAAAGGCGATGTCTAAATCAGGGCTCTCCAACTTTGGCAACTTTAAGGCTTGTGGACTTCAACTCCCAGAGTTCCTCAGCTGCCAGCTTTGCTTTAAGGCTTGTGGACTTCAACTCCCAGAGTTCCTCAGCCAGCTCTGCTTTAAGGCCGTTAGACTTCAACTCCCAGAGTTCCTCAGCTGCCAGCTTTGCTTTAAGGCCGTTAGACTTCAACTCCCAGAGTTCCTCAGCCAGCTTTGCTTTAAGGCCGTTAGACTTCAACTCCCAGAGTTCCTCAGCCAGCTCTGCTTTAAGGCCGTTAGACTTCAACTCCCAGAGTTCCTCAGCTGCCAGCTTTGCTTTAAGGCTTGTGGACTTCAACTCCCAGAGTTCCTCAGCCAGCTTTGCTTTAAGGCTTGTAGACTTCAACTCCCAGAGTTCCTCAGCCAGCTCTGCTTTAAGGCCGTTAGACTTCAACTCCCAGAGTTCCTCAGCTGCCAGCTTTGCTTTAAGGCTTGTGGACTTCAACTCCCAGAGTTCCTCAGCCAGCTTTGCTTTAAGTCCTGTGGACTTCAACTCCCAGAATTCCTCGGCTAGCTAAAGTTGAAGTCCACAAGTTTTAAAGTTGCCAAGGTTGGAGACCACTGATCTAAATTAAACGCCTGGTATATGCCATGCAGCTAACTCCGGTCCTTGTTTTTCTTTTCTTTTTTTTCCCTCTTGTCCCAGGGATGACCAAAGTCAAAGTTGGGAAAGAAGACTCTTCCTCCACAGAATTCTTAGAGAAACGAAGAGCTGCCTTAGAAAGGTTGGGAGTCTGCGTCCCTCGTTGGCGGGTGTTGCAACCACAAGTTGGTGCAGTTGGTTTGTTACTCTGGGTAGGGAAATTTGCCTCGTTAGGAAGAACTCCCTGGGCTCACACAACTTGCTGATCAAGAGGAACAAAGGCCCAACGCATCTCAAACGCCCCCAGATATTTCCTGTTGATGGTCCTCAGACATATCAACCTGTGAAGGACCTCACTGGCGTTTCAACCCGTCGGGGAGTGAATCGCAGGAGAATACGTCCTTCCAAAATTCTTCGGAGATGCGTTCCGTAGGGCTGTTCCCGTCAGCAGTCAATGGAAATTATTCTCTGGAACCTAGCCTAAGGGTTTAGCAATAGCAACAGCAGTAGACTTATATACCGCTTCATAGGGCTTCCAGCCCTCTCTAAGCGGTTTACAGAGAGTCAGCATATTGCCCCCAAAAATCCGGGTCCTCATTTTACCCACCTCGGAAGGATGGAAGGCTGAGTCAACCCTGAGCCGGTGAGATTTGAACCGCTGAACTGCTGATCTAGCAGTAGCCTGCAGTGCTGCATTTAACCACTGCGCCACCTTGGCTCTAAGGGTTCCTGAAATCTGATTGTTTTGTCTGGAATGGACTCCAGGAGAAACTCCTGTCTGAGGAAATTCACCCAGATGAATTTCCTCTTCTAATCTCCTCCGAAATACGGAAGTGAGAAGGGGAACCCCAGTTGGGTTCTTCCTATTTTTCTTTTCATAATTCCAGTTTCGATGGAGGCAGAACACCTCCCTTAAGGATAGCTCAGTTCCACAACAGCCATCCTGTTTTCAAGCCACCATAAATGGCTTTCGCCATTTCCTCTACCCAAAATGTCTATGGATTTTCCAGTCCATTCTGGCATTCAAGTTATGGTGTCTTAGTTATCCTCCCCATCCCTGCCCCTGTATTGATTGGAGGTTGCGTCCGTGATATGCCTCCTCTAATCGACGGATGGTGTGGGCCTACAAGCCAGCCTTGCAAATTCTCTTTTAAAAGGCGGGATTCTTCTTCGCGGAGTTAAAACGGAACTTCTGCATTCCAATCCCACAGATACATTCAAAGAACCATAAGCCACCCCACCATGCTGCAGGACCCAGATGTCCGGGAATTCTTGGAGAAGGATGAGGTGGGTTTGATGCCATAACCGGGGGTCTGTGCTTTTATGGCCTGAGCAAGCAGCTCCTAATCTTTTGGGCACCAGGAACTGACTGCGTGGAGATGATGTGGGCCTGCCAGTGACCAGCAGAGCTGGCGGCAGATTCGGACAGTGAGGAGGTTGGGGAGGAACATGGGCCGGTCGTGGAGTCTGCGGAAGGCTCTGAGGAGGGCTCTGTGTTGGAGGCAGAGAGGGGGCCAGGGCCTTATGCCAGTTATCAGCTGCCTTCGGAGTCAGACATCAGTGAGGCAGATGAACAGCTGGAGCCTGTTCCCAGTGTGCGCATGCGCAGAGTTGCCAGTCGAAGGGAACAACTAAAGAACAGGGGTCGACTTGGGAGTAAGGCCCCAGGTGGACGATGAAGGGCCCCTCCCAGAGGGAATAAACGAGGAGCAAAAGGGGAGTGGAGTTTGCAGGAGACAATTACTTCGCTTAATTAGTGTGAAGATTTGTTCGTGACTCTCAGAGATTCCTTCCCAAGTATTGTCTTGTACAAGCGTTGCGTTCGGAAGGCATCGGCCTGGCAGCTCTCCAAGCCTGATAAGGTCTGTGCTTGTAAATCTACCCTTGAAAGACTGTTTGCCGGGGCTTTGCTGGATGTGAATGAGAGGAATTCACAGGAGCTTCATAAAAAATGGGGTTTTGCCAGGACGAGGAATCTGCTTCGTGATTTTGGGAAGCCTAGGTCTGAACAGGAGAGTGGTTTTTCCCGAGGACTAGAAGAGGTGTGCTTTGGCGTTTTGTGCTGCCCAGTTTCTGGCCTGCTGCGGACCGGTGCCGGTTCACGGACCGGGAGTCGTCGGGGACCTTGGCATGGGGTCCATCTTGGAGAAATTGGCCCGCAGTTGTGGTTTCCGCTGCGCTTCAGCTGGCCCTGGCCCTGTTTTCAGGAACAGACGGCTCAGCGAAAGGCGAGAGAGGGGTGTGTGAAGTGGAAAGCCATGTCAGCGGCTTTCAGAACAAGCCAGCCGTGAGGAAAGAGTGACGCAGGTCGGCTGGATCAAGGACTGTCAGACGGCCTCTGCTGATTCAGCCGGTTCTGCTTCGTTCCTTTCTGCTGAACCGCGTTCAAGTGTTAGGCCGTGGGTGATGGGGATTGTGACACGGTGGTGGGAGACGGCTCCTCTCCTGCCCAGATCCACAGTCCAAATTCTCCGCTTTACAAAGAGATTGCTTGAGAAGGGCTGGCATGAGAAAACCTGGCCTTTTTCTCCCTCCCACCTACAACTTAAATATATCTGCTACTCCTTCCTCCTCCTCTTTTCCCCATAACAACAACCCTTTAGCAGTTTTATCGAGTACTCCTGGGGGTTGGGGAGGGCAAAAATGAGCGAAAAACGGGCTCACATTCTCGCTCATTTTTGCGCCCGAGCCCCCAGGAGCTCTCTATAAAAGCTATGCATGCCTCTTTTTTTTTTTGACAAAAAACAGGCCGTTTTGGGGAGGTGTGCAGAGATTGTTGTGCTTTTAAATTATGTATTGTTTTGTGTTGTTGTCAAATTGTTTGTATCCCCCCTTCCCTTGTTTTGAGTTGTGAGCCGCCCTGAGTCCCCCTCGGGGGAAAAGGGCGGCATACAAATGAAATAAACATACAAACATACATACAGCGCAAAAAACTTTTTAAAAAAATTTGTCTCTTCAAAATCGCGTGCCTTATATGCTGAAAAATACGGTAATTTACTATATACGCACACTGGTTGATTTTCCTTCCCGACTTCTTTTTCAGCTGCCACGCGCTTTTGGCACGCAAACCTTGAGTGGAGCCGGGCTCCTGAAGATGTTCAACAGGGCGACGGATGCGGTCAGCAAAATGACCATCAAGATGAACGAATCGGACATTGTAAGCCGCTGGGCTTTTCTTGATACGTTATGAAACCATTCCGTTATCTTGCGTCCCTGAACTGGGTTGCCTGGGATTGTCTGAATCACCGTTCTCTTCCTACGATGACCTGTTGGGGGGGGTTTCGTTCTCTGCCCCCTCTCTCTCCTTTCTAGTGGTTTGAAGAAAAGCTCCAGGAGGTGGAATGCGAGGAGCAACGTCTGCGGAAGCTACACACAGTTCTCGAGATGCTCGTCACTCACAGAAAAGGTATCCCCGAAGACGAAGTGGGAGTTGCATAACTGTAGAGGGGGGGGGGTCACCTTTCAGCTTTACAAAAACTCAAGATTTGCATCTGGGACCTTGAGTTGAGAACAGGTTGAGCCCTCAGGTTAACAATGTCTGACTTAAAGACGAAAGCACATCACGTCACGAGTCCTATCATTTAGGGATTGTCATCTGGTGTGACCAGGAAGGAAGGAAGGGCCTCCTCGGTGGTGGTCCCTTTGGCACTGTGGTTAAAATATGCGGTACTGCAGGTTAATTCAGCTCACTGCCAGAAGTTCGATCCTGACTGGCTCAAGGTTGACTCGGCCTTCCATCTTTCCGAGGTCGGTAAAAGGACGACCCAGATTGTTGGGGGGCAATAGGCTGACTCTGTAAACCGCTTAGAGAGGGCTGTAAAACACTGTGAAGTGGTATATAAGTCTTAAGTGCTATTTCCTTCCTCCCTTTCTTCCTTGCTTCTCAGTGGTTAGAAGGCTTGGAGGCTAACTGCCCACAACTAAGAGTTTGATCCTGATTGACTCAAGGTTGACTCAGCCTTCCATCTTTCTGAGGTCGGTAAAATGAGGACCCAGATCGTTGGGGGCAAATATGCTGACTCTGTAAACTGCTTAGGGCTGTAAAAACACTGTGAAGCGGTATAAGAAGTCTTCAGAGCTATTACTGTCACCGTATAAACCATCATTCCTCTCTATGATATGGTTCCTCCCACTTCCCCATTACTTTTCTAAAAGGCCCTAAAAATGTGATTTAGTCAGCAGGCTTGGGAACCCTGAATGGATCAGAGCTAATCAAATGGCTGGTTTTATTATGTTGTTGCTGCCATGGAGAGTGGGATGTTTGGGTTTTTTTTAATGCTTTTTATTATAAGGTATCTTTTAAAAAAAGAATGTTTGCCACTGGTGTCATTTAGATGTGAGTTGGGTGGCTATATAAATTCAATTAATTAATATATATATATATATATATATATATATATATATATATATATATATATATATATATATATATATATATATATATATATATATACACACACACACATACATACATACATACATACATGTATGTATGTATGATGTATGTGTGTGTGTGTATGTATATATATATATAAACAACACTTTTATATATATATATATATATATATATATATATATATACTTAAAGTCACAACCCCTGGTATGCCCAAGTGCTGATATTTGTGCTGATATTTATTTATCAGCACAAATAAAAACACATATATATATATATATATATATATATATATATATATATATATATATATATATATATATATATATATATATATATATATATATATATACACACACACACACACACACACACATACACCATACACACATACACCATACATACATACATACATACATACATACATACATACATACATACATAAAAGTGGGTGTGTTCCAGCATAATGCTGGAATGCCTCGAGCAATTTCAACCAAACTTGGTACACAGATAACTTACTCTCTGGAAAAAAACACTGTGGGGTTAAGACACCCCTAATACCTCTCAGGGTGTGTGTTCTGTTAAGATACAGCCTGTTGTGCCTCTCAATGGCTTCTCCCGTACTGCCGTAAAATGGCTTCTACTGTACAGCACAGTGGAGTTGACATGATAACGGCTTCACAGTACTCCACAAGGGAGCTCTCTCTAGTAAGGGGGAAAATCCAACATTAGAAATCACATTTGGTCCGCACATTTTCCCCCTATAAATAAATAAATACCTGGGCAATGCCAGGTTATCAAGCTAGTAGATAAATAAAATCCCGGGTTTACTTTATAAAGGCGGGGGAACTCAGCTCTTAATTGCCAGCAACCTTAGCTGGAGAATGAACAGCGACTGATTTGGAGGTTCCAACGTACAGATTTGGTGGCGTTTCTCATCTGGCATCTTGCGTCATCTCCTCACGATGTTGTGTCCTTGGAGAGTCCTTTTTTTTCTTGCTGGATTTCCGTGTCGCTGGCAGGGAAGTGCCAATCTTCTCACGCTCCCCTTTTTTCCGCCTTCCAGAACTGTCGCTGAATACCTCTCAGTTTGCCAAGAGCCTGGCCATGCTGGGCAGCTCGGAGGACAACACGGCCTTGTCTCGGGCCCTTTCCCAGCTGGCCGAGGTGGAAGAGAAGATCGAGCAGCTGCACCAGGAACAGGCCAACAGCGACTTCTTTCTCCTGGCGGAACTGCTGAGCGACTACATCCGTCTCCTGGCCGCCGTGAGGGTAAGGGCTGCTGGGGTCTCGCCGAAGGCAGGGATGCAGGGGTGGGGCTGCTGGGGGTTTTGCAGGGGTTCGAGAGAACCTCTAGCTAAGATTCTGTGCAGTTCGGAGAAGCCCCAAATCCCACTTCTGGCTGGCCCCGCCCGTCCCTCCCAGGAGTCCCCACACAGCCCATTTTCCATACAGGTGCCATATTTTTCGGAGTATAAGATGTACTTTTTTTCCTCAGAAAAGAGGGTGAAAACCTGGGTGAAAATCTGGGTGTGTCTTATACACTGAATACAGCAATCTTTTGCATCCCGAAACCTCACCCCCTTCACCAGAGCTCCTCAGCCATTGTGGTGGGTGGGGGCTATGCCACTGTAGTGAAATTCATTTTTTGAAGGTTGACTCAGCCTCCCATCCT
>NW_028261382.1:6145272-6148053 GCF_051295495.1 Thamnophis sirtalis
GTTTCACTGGTGGCCAAAGAAGCAGAACTAACGTAAGGAAATGTCTGTCTCCCACTCCCCCCACCCGCCACCCCCTCAAAGATTCACTTCCCTGATTAAGGGAACCTCGGATTCCATTCTTTCTCAGCTGTCTCGGTCCCAAGAAAAAGGGGGAGATTTCAAATGTCATTTAACTATCAATCGGGGGCGGGAGGGCCTGCTCATTTCACATTTAAAGGATGCAGGTCAGCCAGTCACAGCAACGGTTTTAACTTTTGATATCCCCCATGTCCTACATGTCCTGCATTAGCTCAGTGGCTAAGACACTGAGCTTATATGTAAATGTGTTTTATTTTCCATTTTCATTTTCGTACAGTCACACATATACTGTACAGAACTGGGGCCATATAACATTAAACAATAAACACAGCCATTCCTCTTGTCAATAATACCCCCCAAAATAGAAACCCAATGTACCTCTTCGGCCCTCCATACACCCTTTCTTTCACCCCCCTCCAACTTTCCATCTTCCCTCCATCATTCCCCTCTACCTACTTCCCCTCCCCTCTACCACTCCTCTCTCCCAGTCCACTCCCTCCCTTCTTTCTCACCCTCCCTCCCGTCCTCTCTCCCGCCCTCTCTACCCTCTTTCTTCTAACCCTCTACTCCTCCCTTCGGTGTATTTCTACTATCTATTAATATATTCAGCTTGTCCTATTTTTACACTGGAATTAAAGAGCAACAATATACAAGTGCAATTGTGTTACTTTAAAATCTAGCACATACTATATATCCCCCCTCCCCCCTAAGACCCCACCTCCCTTTCCCCACCCTTGTCGATCAGAAAGGACGGAGGTTCGAATCCCTAGCGCCGCGTAACAGGGTGAGCTTGTCCCAGCTTCTGCCAACCTGGCAGTTCGAAAGCACCTAAAATGCCAGTAGAAAAATAGGAACCCCCTTTGGTGGGAAGGTAACAACGTTCCATGCGCCCTCAGCATTGAGTCATGCGGGCCACATGACCATGGAGACATCTTCGGACAGTGCTAGTTCTTTGGCTTTGAAACGGAGATGAGCACCGCCCCCTAGAGTTGGGAACGACTAGCACATATGTGCAAGGGAACCTTTACCTTTAAGCCCTACATGAAACTAAAAGTTCAGTTGAACTTTTCCCAGAACATTGCGTAAGCTGGTCATTGTGTAAAAAAATTTTTTTTAACTTGAGATGTTGGGATCCATTACCAGAGCTGTGTATAGGGCAGTTATGGCTGCCTGAAAACACAGCCCAGGATGGATGCTACCATGATACGCACAACATCCCTTTTAGTAATATGTAAAGCTTTCCTTTTAATTAGCGTGCTCCTCTGTCCAGCCTTTAGCATCTGGCATGTATCAATTAGCAAGCACTTCAAACGGACACAGGAATGCGAGCTGCTTGCTTCTTCCCCCCCCCCCACCCTCTCATCTACCCCTCCTCTCCTGCCCAGAGACGAAGTTTTTGCCACGCTGCAATATTATTATTGACTTAGCTAATCATGTGCCTTTTTATGTAATCGTATCTGTATTTGTATTTTATTATTTGTATGCCGCCCTTCTCCGGAGACTCAGGGCGGCGAACAATTCAAGGGGGAAAAAAGGGGGAACATAAAAAGACAAAATACAAATAATAAAAGTAGACAACAGTCGCACAACCATACATGTCGAGAGGGGAGGGAACTCATCACCCCCAGGCCTGCCGGCAAAGCCAGGTTTTGACGGCTTTTCGGAAGGCCTGGAGAGAGGTGAGGGTCCGAATCCCTGCGGGGAGTTCATTCCAGAGGGCCGGAGCTGCCACAGAGAAGGCCCTCCCCCGGGTAATAGCCAGGTGGCATTGGCTGGTAGATGGCACCCGGAGGAGGCCAACCCTGTGAGATCTAATGGGTCTGTGGGAGGTAATTGGCAGCAGGCGGTCTCTCAAGTACCAGATCCAATACCATGAAGGGCTTTATAAGTTACGACTAGCACCTTGAAGCATAAGTTACGACTAGCACCTTGAAGGGAAACACAACAGCCACTCGGTCTTGTTTGGATTGAGTACAAGCTTGTACTCAAGCTTATACACCTTTTCTTTGTTTGGAACTAATAAAAGAGGCCCCCACGGGCATTGCTCTGGGCCAAGCCTCATCCCAAGAAAGCAATTGTCCGGTGTCTGTCTTCTCATTCGGCTAAAGCATGAGCAACCCATCAGAAGCGTGAAAAAGCCGCATTGAGAGACATGGAATTAATTGCCGACTCAAAAAATAAATAAATTGTCAAGCCAAATCCCATTCCTTGGATCCTTTCTGAAGATTTGCAGCATCCTCTACCGCAGAAGATCACAACGTGCGTCTGTGGTTTGTTTTTCAACTTTCTTCCTTTACAGAAAGAAAAAACGAAAGATTTCCGGACACATGTGACCAAATACCTGGAGATGTTGCTCCATTCACAGCAGCAGGTGAGAGAGAGACGCCCCCGTGCATCCCCTTGGCACATGCCACACCAGAATTTATTTCATGCGCTGGGCTTATAAATAAATACGGCACCTCCTACGTTGCAGCCTTCGGTCCCCTGCAAATGGTACACAGTTAGGTGAACATTAGAAAGTCCCCCAGCCAGGTTTCATGTCTAAGACAGAACTAGAACTCACTGTCTCCTGGTGTTTGGCCCACCCAAACTGGCTTTCCTGGCTAAGGTGGGACTAGACTCACCGTCTCCTGGCGACTGGCCCAAAGTCCCCCAGCCAGCTTTCACACCCAAGGTTGGACTAGAACTCACCGTCTCCTGTTC
>NW_028261382.1:6148253-6253810 GCF_051295495.1 Thamnophis sirtalis
AATATATATAAACACACAAACACACACACACACATATATATTTTCCTATTGCAAAGAGAGACTCGCTTCCCGCTTGCAAGCCCAGGAGTAGGGCAGCGCAGGCGCAGGAAAGGGCGCACGGTTTTCGGACTTTGGTGACGCAACCGCAGCAAGTGAAATAAAACTTAAAATCGGGGCAGTGTCTCTCTGTGTGTCTCTTCGCGTGTGTGTGTGTCAGTGGTGGGTTTCAAAAAATGTTCGAACCTACTCTGTGGGTGTGGCCTCCTTTGTGGGAGTGGCTTGCTGGCCATGTGACCTGGTGGGAGTGGCTTGCCGGCCACGTGTTCTTTCTTTCTCTCTCTCTCTCTCTTTCCTTCCTTTTGTCTCTGTCCCTTTTCCTTTTTTTCTTTCATCTCTCACTCTTTTTCTTTTTTCTTTTTTATTTCTTCCTTCCTTTCTTTCTCTCTCTCCTTCCTTTTGTTTCTCTGTCCCTTTTTCCTTTTTTTCTTTCATCTCTCTCTCACTTTTTCTTTCTTTTTTCTTTTTTTATTTCTTTCTTTCTCTTTCTCTTTCTCGTCCCCATATTATCAAAAAGATGTGGAGACTCTAGAAAAAGTGCAGAGAAGAGCAACAAAGAGGATTGGGGGACTGGAGGCTAAAACATACGATGGATGGTTGCAGGAACTGGGCATGGCTAGTCTAGTGAAGAGAAGGACCAGGGGAGACATGACAGCAGTCTTCCAATATTTGAGGGGCTGCTAAAGAGAGGAGGGGGGTCAAGCTATTCTCCAAAGCACCTGAAGGCCAGACAAGGAATAATGGATGGAAACTGACCAAGTAGAGATTCAACCTAGAAACAAGGAGGAATTTCCTGACAGGGAGAACAATCAACCCATGGAACAGAAGTTGCCTTTGGAAATTGTGGCAGCTTCATCTCTGGAGGCTTTCAAGAAGCGACTGGACTGCCATCTGTCAGAAATGGTGTACGGTCTCCTGCTTGGGGGGAGGGGGGTTGGACTAGATGACCTGACAAGGTCCCTTCCAAGTTCCAACTCTGTTAAATCAGAAGTTGTAGGAGCTTCATCACTGGAGGCTTTCAAGAAGAGACTGGACTGCCATTTGTCACTAATTGTGTAGGGTCAGCTGCTTGGCTGGGGGTGGTGGTGGTGGTGGTAGTGGGGATGGACTAGATGACCTTCAAGGTCCCTTCCAAGTTCCAACTCTGTTAATCAGAAGTTGTGGGAGCTTCATCCCTGGAGGCTTTCAAGAAGCAACTGGACTGCCATCTGTCAGAAATGGTGTAAGGTCTCCTGCTTGGGTGGGGGGGGTTGGACTAGATGACCTTCAAGGTCCCTTCCAAGTTCCAACTCTGTTAATCAGAAGTTGTGGGAGCTTCATCACTGGAGGCTTTCAAGAAGCGACTGGACTGCCATTTGTCATTAATGATGTAGGGTTGGCTGCTTGGCTGGGGGTGGTGGTGGTGGTGGTAGTGGGGATGGACTAGATGACCTTCAAGGTCCCTTCCAAGTTCCAACTCTGTTATTCAGGAGTTGTGGGAGCTTCATCACTGGAGACTTCCGAAACAGGACTGCCATTGGTCCTTAATGCCGCAGGGTCTCCTGCTTGAGCAGGGGGTTGGGCTAGATGACCTCCAGGCTCCCTTCCCACTCTTGTCCGTCTAAAATCTGAACGGCCTTCCCGGGGCTGCCCCATCCGAGCCGGGCTGCGGCGGGGGAAGAGCCCGGACTGGGCGGAGCGGGGCGGGCGGAGCGAGGCGGGTCAGCCGCGGCGGCGGCGGGGCTAAGCGGAGCCAGGAGCCTGGGCTCGGCCGGCAAAGCTGCGAGATGCTGAAGCTGGAGGTGGCGGTGAGCGCGGTGGGGCTGCGGGCGGCGCCTTCGCCCCGGCGGCAGCGGAGCCCCGGCAAGGCTCATACGGTGCGTCTCGGGCTGGGGGTGGAGGGTGGGGGGGCACCGGCCGTGCCTGGGCAGGGCGAGCTTGGGAGCGGTTGACCCGGGTTGGGACGGTCGGAATTCAACCGGGAGAGTCAAGGAGTTAAACCAGGCAGGTTGCAGCCTGAAACCTTCTCCCCTTGCAGCGCTGGCTTGGAAGAAGCCTTCCCTCTGGCAGAGAGAAGGGGTGGGGGAAATGTGGGGATTGCATCAACGTCTGAACGGGGCCTGGGGGAATCTTACTCCTAAGTAACACACACACACACACAGTCTATTAAAGGCAAAGACATTTTTTTAGGAATGAGGTTTTCTCAAACTTTTTGTCTGAAGTGGTGGAGGGTTCCCTGCCTAAGCAGGGGGTTGGACTAGAAGACCTCCAAGGTCCCTTCCAACTCTATTATTCTAGTCTAGTCTAGTCTATTTTATTCTAGTCTTAATCTAATCTAGTCTATTTTATTCTAGTGTAGTCTATTTTATTCTAGTCTTAATCTAGTCTATTTTATTCTAGTCTTAATCTAGTCTATTTTATTCTAGTCTTAATCTAATCTACTCTATTTTATTCTAGTGTAGTCTATTTTATTCTAGTCTTAATCTAGTCTATTTTATTCTAGTCTTAATCTAATCTACTCTATTTTATTCTAGTTTAGTCTATTTTATTCTAGTCTTAATCTAGTCTATTTTATTCTAGTCTTAATCTAATCTACTCTATTTTATTCTAGTCTTAATCTAATCTACTCTATTTTATTCTAGTGTAGTCTATTTTATTCTAGTCTTAATCTAATCTAGTCTATTTTATTCTAGTCTTAATCTAATCTACTATATTTTATTCTAGTCTTAATCTAATCTACTCTATTTTATTCTAGTGTAGTCTATTTTATTCTAGTCTTAATCTGGTCTATTTTATTCTAGTCTTAATCTAATCTAGTCTATTTTATTCTAGTCTTAATCTAATCTAGTCTATTTTATTCTTGTTTAGTCTATTTTATTCTAGTCTTAATCTAATCTACTCTATTTCATTCTAGTCTAGTCTATTTTATTCTAGTCTTAATCTAGTCTATTTTATTCTAGACTTAATCTAATCTACTCTATTTTATTCTAGTGTAGTCTATTTTATTCTAGTCTTAATCTAGTCTATTTTATTCTAGTCTTAATCTAATCTACTCTATTTTATTCTAGTGTAGTCTATTTTATTCTAGTCTTAATCTAGTCTATTTTATTCTAGTCTTAATCTAATCTACTCTATTTTATTCTAGTGTAGTCTATTTTATTCTAGTCTTAATCTAGTCTATTTTATTCTAGTCTTAATCTAATCTACTCTATTTTATTCTAGTTTAGTCTATTTTATTCTAGTCTTAATCTAGTCTATTTTATTCTAGTCTTAATCTAATCTACTCTATTTTATTCTAGTCTTAATCTAATCTACTCTATTTTTATTCTAGTGTAGTCTATTTTATTCTAGTCTTAATCTAATCTAGTCTATTTTATTCTAGTCTTAATCTAATCTACTATATTTTATTCTAGTCTTAATCTAATCTACTCTATTTATTCTAGTGTAGTCTATTTTATTCTAGTCTTAATCTGGTCTATTTTATTCTAGTCTTAATCTAATCTAGTCTATTTTATTCTAGTCTTAATCTAATCTAGTCTATTTTATTCTTGTTTAGTCTATTTTATTCTAGTCTTAATCTAATCTACTCTATTTCATTCTAGTCTAGTCTATTTTATTCTAGTCTTAATCTAGTCTATTTTATTCTAGACTTAATCTAATCTACTCTATTTCATTCTAGTATTAATCTAATCTACTCTATTTTATTCTAGTCTAATCTACCCTATTTTATTCTAGTCTATAGCAATAGCAGTTAGACTTATATACCGCTTCATAGGGCTTTCAGCCCTCTCTAAGCGGTTTACAGAGTCAGCATATTGCCCCCAACAACAATCCGGGTCCTCATTTTACCCACCTCAGAAGGATGGAAGGCTGAGTCAACCTTGAGCCGGTGAGATTTGAACCGCCGAACTACAGAACTGCAGTCAGCTGAAGTAGCCTGCAGCCTCCACTGCGCCACCTCGGCTCTAATCTAGTCTATTTTATTCTAGTCTAATCTAGTCTAGTCTATTTTATTCTAGTCTTAATCTAATCTACTCTATTTTATTCTAGTCTAATCTACTCTATTTTATTCTAGTCTAATCTAGTCTAGTCCATTTTATTCAAATCTAATATAGTCTAATCTAGCGTAGTCTATTTTATTCTATTGTATTCTAAGTAGTTGCCAATCAGTGCCAGAAAGGAGGGAGGGCTGGTGGGTTAAGAGGGAGGAGGAGGAAGATGAGGCAGCATTCCCCGTTCCGAAGTTCAACCTCTCTAACCTGTCAGCACAAAAAGTTTTTAAAAAACATCATCTCAAATGTTTTTGTTTTTCAATCTGGCTAATGATGTGAAACCCTCTTGCCAACCAGTTGCTACTACAGCGTGCCTGGAATATGGAAGAGGAAGGTATTTGTAAGTAACTAGCTTGCTTAACCTAAATGGACCATGGGGGGGGGGAGGAATCTATACTGACCCCCTCCCACCTCAGGTGGATCTAAAAACGGGATGGCGAACTTATGGCACCCATGCCACAGGGGGCACCCAGAGCCCTCAATGCGGGCACGCAAGCCCTCGTCCCGGCTCATCTCCTCCCACTGGGCAGCTGATTTTCCGGTCTCTGCCACGCATGCATTGGGGGGGGGGAGAGGACTACTACACCCAAAATGGGGCATGGGGGGTGTGTGCCCATCCCCAGCCCGTTTTTGGTCCCAGGAGGCTGCAGGGAGGCCCCATTAGGCCCAAAATGGGGCACAGGGGATGCGGTGCCCACCCACCCATCACACCTCGCAGCCCATTTAAATATAATCTTTATTGTCATTGTACTTAAATACAACGAAATTATTGGTCCCAGGAAGCTTCACCCAAGTGGGTGGGAATCGCATGCATGCGCAGGGGTGCAGGGTGGCCGCACGCCTTCCATTATGGGTACAGGTGAGCCCCCGCAAGCTTTTGGCACCGGATGACACCGAGGATTAGCCCTCACTGATTTAGAAGTTGAAAGCCTTCTTTCAATCAAACTCCACTTTCTTCCTCCCCGCCCTGACCTGATTCCTAGTGAGCAGCATTTCTGTGTGTGGGGGAAAGCATGCTGTGGCCCTCGGGGGCGGGCAGGGGAGAGGACATCCCCAGGTCCTGGGTGCAGAAGATGCCATCAGGCAAGGCACAGAGATGCAGGCGTGTGAGGGGGGAGGGATCGGACCCTCTGCTTAAATCAGGGGTGGGTGGGAGAACACCGGGGAGCTTTCGGCGTGACCCGTCAAAAGCGCGGAGGACAAAATCACGCTCGACGAAAGCGCGCATGTGACGTCATCACAGCGCGACGAAAAAAATTAAAAATTGAAATAAAATTAAAATTAAAGCAAGCCGATTCACATAAAGGTAAGGGTTAGGTTTAGGGTTAGGGTTAGGTTAAGGGTTAGGGTCAGGTTTAGAGCGTTAGCGTTAGGTTTAGCGTTAGGTTAAGGGTTAGCGTTAGGTTTTTCGTTACGTTAACGGTTAGGTTTAGGGTTAGATTTAGGGTTAGGTTTAGGTTTAGGTTTAGGGTTAGGTTTGGGGGGGGTTAGGGTAAGGTTTTAGCTTTATTTTTACATTTTTCGATCACAGCGCGATGTTTTCGTCGCGCTGTGATGACATCAAATGCGCGCTTTCGTCGAGCGCGATTTTGTCCTCCGCGATTTTGTGGTGGAACTGCTTTCGGGACACGTATGGAGGAAGGCAAACCTCTTCCTGGCACACTGGCGCACTGTTTTTGCCATTGAGCCAGGAACCGGAGAAGAGAAAATGCTTCCTGGGAATCAATAAACTGCTATTTATCATTCATCCAGGCCTCCCTGGGTAAAAATTGTCCGGAAACCACCTGCTTTAAGGGGAGAACAGCCGGTTCTTTGTGCCACGGCCAGAGTCACCCAGGGACAGAGAGAAATGGTCTGAAATGCTCTGGAAATCCGAGACACCCCCCCCCTGTCCCTCCCTCCCTGA
Source organism: Thamnophis sirtalis (assembly GCF_051295495.1). NCBI lineage: Eukaryota > Metazoa > Chordata > Lepidosauria > Squamata > Natricidae > Thamnophis > Thamnophis sirtalis. Next base: position 6,154,248 of record NW_028261382.1, read on the forward strand.
GTCAGTTTCCGGCCTCCCGGTCCGGCAAGGATTAAAGCAGACCCTCAACTTGGCCTGAAGACCATTTGAATGACTCCTTGTCTCTTTGCTGAATTCAGGATATCGTTTGTGTGTGAATGCAAACTTTCCCCTCCCCTTCGTTGCTCTTCAGTTTGTTTAAACGAGAAGAGGCAGGCGTTAAAAAGTTTGGAGGAACCTGTTTTTAATTTTTTCCCTAAGGTATATGTGTGCGTTGGGGCGGGGCCCCGTCGGTAAACAGCTCCACCGTCTCGGAAGGTGAGGATAGGAAGCCACCAAGCGACGGGATCCTTAAACGGCCGAGTTCGGGAACAACTGCAGTAGCTTTTCACGTGTTCTGAAAGAAGGATGTTTCCCCCACCCACCCCCAGCCCTTACATCTCTGGAGGGACGCGGTGGCTCAGTGGTTAAGACGCTGAGCTTGTCAATCAGAAAGGCCTGCAGTTTGGCGGTTCGAATCCCTAGCGCCGTGTAACGGAGTGAGCTCCCGCGACTTGTCCCAGCTTCTGCCAACCTAGCAGTTCGAAAGCACGTAAAAAAAATGCAAGTAGAAAAATAGGAACCACCTTTGGTGGGAAGGGAACAGCGTTCCGGTGACTTTAGGCCTATCACCAGGAGACTGGGAGTTGTAGTTCCTCATTAGCCATGAAAGCTGGTTGGGATCCTGGACCAATCACCAGGAAACCGTGAGTTCTAGTCTTGCCTTAGGCATGAAGGCCGGCTGGGTGACCTTAAGCCGGTTTCTTTCTCTTTCTCCCAACCCTGGTGGAAAAGAAAGGGAGAGCCAGCCACTTCTAGAAAGCAGAACAGGGACGCAGGGAAACACACAAGAGTCTCGGGTGCGGTTTCTCCACGTAGAACGTAGACTTTGGGAGAGATGGGAACTGCCCAGGAAGTGTTTCTCACCCACGTAGCCAATGCATCTCCCAGCCAAAGGGAGAGTGGCTTCTGGTGACCCCTCCCATTTCGCTCCTTTACTTGGACTTTACTCAGCCTCCCTCCAGCTGCTCCCAATGCAGTAAAAGCTGGGATGGGAACCAAATTGGTTCTTTCATTTAGAAGTGCTAAAAAGCTTCTCCTTTCTAGCCTTTCTTTCTTTTCTTCCTTCCTTCCTCTTTCCCTTCCTTCCTTCCTTCCTTTCTTTTATTTCTTCCTTCCTTTCTCTTCTTTCTTTTCTTTCTTCCTCCCTTTCTCTTTCTCTTCCTTCCTTCCTTTCTCTCTTCTTTCTTTTCTTTCTTTCTTCCTCCCTTTCTCTTTCTCTTCCTTCCTCTTTCTTTTCTTTCTTCCTTTCTCTTTCTTCCTTTCTTTTCTTTCTTCCTCCCTTTCTCTTTCTCTTTCTTCCTCCCTCTCTTCTTTCTTTTCTTTCTTCCTTTCTCTTTCTTCTTTCTTTTCTTTCTTCCTCCCTTTTTCTTTCTCTTCCTTTCTTTCTCTTCCTTCCTCTTTCTTTTCTTTCTTCCTTTCTCTTTCGCTTTTCTTTCTTCCTCCCTTTCTTTCCTTTCTTCCTTCCTTTCCCTTTCTTCCTCCCTTTCTTTCTCGTCCTTCCTTTCTTCTTTTTCTTTCTTCCTTCCTCTTTCTTTCTTCCTTTCACTTTCTTTCTTGTTCTTTCTTCCTTCCTTCCTTGTTTCCTCTTCCCTCCTTCCTTCCCTTCTTTCTTTTTTCTTTCTTCCCACCCTCTCCCTCCCTCCCCCCTCCCCCTCTCTTTTCCCCATTCCCTCCCTCCCTCCCTGACATCTGGAATGCAGCATCTTGCAGGAGGGTGGCCTGAACCCAGCTAAATCGCAGGAGGAGGTCAGCGGGGACGTAAGTGAAGGCCGGGGCTGTGACTTTGACCCCCTTTTGGGTTCTGTTGCAGGTATTCAGAGTGGAGATCGTGTGTAACGGGAGGAAACATTGCGTGGAGAAGCGCTACAGCGAGTTTTACGCACTTCACAAAAGGGTGAGTAAGGGGGACGATCTTTCCCCGGTTGAGCTTTTGGATTTTGGGCATCAGCACAAGAGCAGTTGGTTAGTTCTTTTCTTTTAGGGAATTTCTCCCCCCACTCCTCCCCAATGTTCTAACTGAGCCAGAACTTTTGAGATTTCATGGTGGTCTCCATTCCAAACAAGAACTGTTATCAAGAGAAGGCCTTCTTTCAGCTTCTGGAGATCAGCTAAAGTTATGTGCTGCCACCTGCTGGAGACTAGAGGGAGGTGCCCCTGGGAAGAGCGCAGCAATGCAACAGATAAAAGGTAACGGTTCTCCTCCCTCTTTTTAAAGGGGAAAAGATGCGTCTTATACTCTGAAAAATACGGTAATGCCTCTGAACCATTTTAAGAGGCACTGACTTCAACTCCCAGAATTGAAGCCAGCTGGGGAATTCTGGGAGTTGAAGTCCACACATCTTAAAGGAGGGAAGGTTGAGAAGCCACCGATACCCCATCTTGATCTCTTGAACAAAAAAAGTGAGGTGTAAATCAGCAGAACCAAGGCGAGAAGATCGAGATTCAAGTTCTCCTCTCCAGCATGGAGTTCGCTGGATGATCCTTGGTGTGTTTCAATACTTTCTTGAGTTGGAAACATAAACACGGGCGGCCACTAAAGCAAACCAGGATTGATTAGAAAGTCTTTAGAGTATGCCGGGAAACAGCGTGGCTGAATCCACAAGGGAACAAGGCTCCCCATCACACACAGGTGCTAGTCGTTCCTGACTCCAAGGGGCGGTGCTCACCTCCGTTTCAAAGCCGAAGAGCCAGCGCTGTCCGAAGACGTCTCCGTGGTCATGTGGCCGGCATTACTAAACACCAAAGGCGCACGGAACGCTGTTCCCTTCCCACCAAAGGTGGTTCCTATTTTTCTCCTTGCATTGTTTACGTGCTTTCGAACTGCTAGGGTGGCAGAAGCTGGGACAAGTCACGGACGCTCCCTCCGTTACGCGGCGCTGGGGATTCGAACCGCCGAACTGCTGACCTTTCTGATCGACAAGCCCCGGAGCCACCTTAGCAATGCAATAAACACGACCAAGTTCAGAACCGCAGCGGTTTCTTTGTCCATCCCCTAACAGGCGCCGTGTCTTCCTGTCTCTCTTTAGATCAAGAGGAGCTGCCTGGTTCCCGACTTCCCACCCAAGCGGGTCCCCAATTGGATGGTGAAAGTTCTGCAGCAACGGCGGGCCGGCTTAGAAGCTTATCTGCAGGTGAGGGGTTCCACCACAAAACCGCGTTCGACTAAAGGGCGCTCGACGAAACCGCGTAGCTGACGTCATCACAGCGCGACAACAGCGCGGAGAAAAAAGCACGCTGTGAACGCTAAACCTAAAATTAACCCCTAAACCTAAACCTAACCCCCCTAAACCTAATCCTAACCCTAACCCTAAACCTAACCCTAAACCTAACCCTTAACCTAACCCTAAACCTAACCCTAACCCTTAACCTAACCCTAACCCTAACCCTAACCCTTACCTTAACTTGAATCGGCTTGCTTTAAAAGCGCTATTTAAAGCGCCCTTCTTTCTCCGCGCTCGCTGTTGTCGCCCTGTTGATGACGTCAGCGACGCGGTTTAATCGGGCGCGCTTTAGTCGAGCGCGGTTTTGTCGTGCCACGCAGGTGAGGAAACCCCCAAGGTGGGAGGTGATGGTTATTCCTTGCTACAGCCCACCACTCCTGCTTCCTTCCTCTTTCCACCTTCTTCAGAGAGGGTTTACTACTTGTTGCCTTCCCCACAGGGCGTCATCTTGCACAACGAAACCCTTCCCAAGGAGCTGCTCCATTTTTTGAAGCTGTGGCAGGGCCAACCGGAGCCCCATTTGGGGTGAGTATTGCTCAGGACTGGTCTTGGGGCCCACCAGCAGCCAGCGGAGCCGGCAGCAGAGTCGGGCAGTGAGGAGGTTGGGGAGGAGCGTGGGCCAGTCCTGGAGGAGTTGTCCGTGGTCTCCGAACTCGGTTGTCTTGCAGACGTTTCATTACCCAGTTTTGCAAACCCCATTCCTTTCGAGCACTGATGTTACCTAGTTGGGTAATGAAACGCCTGCAAGAAAACCCAACGGAACTCGGAGAGCACCAAGGACTTTGCAGTTCAACCCTGAGCGATAAATATTCTTTTATCGAAAACCCTTTATTTGCTTGCTTTTTCAACAGATGGGATGAGAATTCGCCCTTGCAAGACTTCAGGCAAGATGTTTTCTGTTTTTTAAAGGGGAGGGGGGAGAATGATGGAGCACCTCAAACTTTTGCTGGTGAGAGGGATCCGAGTACCAGCTTGACCTCACTGTTTATTCCAATATTTGCCAGCCTTCTATCATCGTTATCTTTTAACGACCCTTAAAGTTCTTTTAAGCCTGGAGAAGAATTCACAAACTGATTTGCTTTTTGCCACACTTGTGCAGGTGTATATATATATATACACACACACACATATAAATGTCTACCAAAATTGTTCAGCAACCTATTCGGTAGATGTACTTTATATATGGGAAGAATCAAAGCAGTGGGTGAATTCTCCTTCAGGCATTATACTGCGGTTGCATCTGAATTAGTTAGCCAACTTCAGCTGATTTTGAAAAAGCGAGGAGACACGGAGACATGCCTCCCCTCCCCTCACCCACCCGCCCACTCACTCACTTTTAAAGCGCTACTTTAAAAGCAGCCCCTTCCCTACTCACCCACCGGTCCTGGATCACATGGCTGTGAGAAACATCTGAAGGCTGTTTTTAAAAACTTTTAAAAGACTTTTAATGGACCACATGGCTGTGAAAAACATCTGAAAGGCTGTTTTTAAAGACTTAATGACTTTTAAAGACCTTTCAAGACTTTTAATGGATCACATGGCTGTGAAAAACATCTGGAAGGCTGTTTTTAAAGACAATGACTTTTAAAGACCTTTCAAGACTTTTAATGAATCACATGGTTGTGAAAACATCTGAAAGGCTGTTTTTAAAGACTTAATGACTTTTAAAGACCTTTCAAGATTTTTAATGGATCACATGGCTGTGAAAAACATCTGAAAGGCTGTTTTTAAAAACTTTTAAAGACTTTTAATGGATCACATGGCTGTGAAAAACATCTGAAAGACTGTTTTTAAAGACTTAATGACTTTTAAAGACCTTTCAAGACTTTTAATGGATCACATGGTTGTGAAAAACATCTGAAAGGCTGTTTTTAAAGACTTAATGACTTTTAAAGACTTTTAATGAATCACATGGCTGTGAAAAACATCTGAAAGGCTGTTTTTAAAGACTTTTAAAGCACTTCTTTACAAGCTGACAGCTGCTTTTCATCTCACCACTCCACAGGGCCCGACACTTTGCGTTGGCGGGCCGTATCCGGCCCATGGTCCATTGTTTGAGGATGCCTAGTATAAGGTCTCTAGCTTGAGCAGGGGGTTGGACTAGAAGACCTCGTGAGGTCCCTTCCAACTCTGTCATTCTGTTACTCTTGGCCCTAATCCTGCTTGTTCTAACACCCAAGGTGGCACTTTTTCCTTCTCAAACAGCCCCTGCTGGGACCAGCTCTCTCATCGGCCTGGCGTAAGCTTCCACAGGGATCCGTATGTGCTCCCATCTTCCACAGGTAAGCCGCGAAGAAGCTACCTTTCCAGAGGTTTTATTTTGGGTGGGTTGTGGGGGGTGGTGGTGGCAGAGGAATAGCAAATAGCACCTTTGGGGACCACCGTGACCTGGATAGCAATAGCAATAGCAGTTAGACTTATATACCGCTTCATTCAGCCCTCTCTAAGCAGTTTACAGAGTCAGCATATCGCCCCCAACAACAATCCGGGTCCTCATTTTACCCACCTCGGAAGGATGGAAGGCTGAGTCAACCCTGAGCCGGTGAGATTTGAACAGCCGAACTGCAGAACTGCAGTCAGCTGAAGTAGCCTGCAGTGCTGCATTTAACCACTGCGCCACCTCGGCTCTTGTAACTTCGAATCACCACAGACACAAAGCTGAGAAAATTCAGATTAGAAAGGGCACATGGAGGCGTTATGCATAAATTACATTAAGGGTGTGTGGGCCCATGCGCAGATGCTTTTAGCACGCAACAACCAAAAGTTTAGCCCGTCACTGCTCTAGGGACATCTAACCGGCTCCTTTTTGAGAAAGCGCATCGTATACTCTTTTATTGTCATTGTATAAAATAAATACGACGAAATCGGTTGCAGCTTTAGAGTTTCTTCTTCCTCTTTTTATTCCAGATTTGCTTCCGAATATAATCCTGATCGGCGTCCTGCAGGGTCTCTACGCCCAAGACCACCGTCTGCCTGGGAGCAAAGCTCTTCACCGAGTCAGAGATGCCAAGGACAATGGCAGTGGCCCATGGGCTTGGTCTTCTGCTGTGCCCGTCTTCCTTGCCTAGGGTGGCAATGGAGAGGCCTGCTTTGCAACCGTGTGCCTGGAGAGAGGAAGCGTGTAAAAAGCAGAGGGACGGAGGGCACAAGCGCCCCCCCTCCGTTTTCATTCAGGGGAGGAGAGAAAACTTTCCATAGTAGTAGATCCTAGGTTTTTTTGAGTAGGGTGTCAATTAAATGCACTGTGGTTTATTCCGACTGCATCTCTTCTGCAGAAGAATTCAGCCGTTGGAAAAAGAGGCCTGATGTAGGTGTTCTGACCGAAGCTTCCCAAGAGCAGGAAGCAAACTCCTGGTCCCGACAAAAAAAAACTCTTTTATTAATTTCCTGTCAATTCTGCTCATTCACATCCAGCAAAGTCTTTCAAGGGAGGATTTACAGTCACAGACCTTATCTGGCTTGGAGAGCTGCCAGGCCGATCTCTGCAAAAATTTGGCCTCTCGGAGAGTCACAAAACAATTAAGCGAACTAATTGTCTCCTGCAAACTCCACTCCCCTTTCACTCCTCTTTTATTTCCTCTGGGAAGGGCCATTCATCGTCCACCTGTGGCCTTACTCCTAAGTTGACCCCTGTTGTTTAGCTGTTCTCTTCATCTGGCAACTCTGCGCACGCGCACACTGGGAACAGGCTCCAGCTGTTCTTCTGCCTCACTAACGTCTGATTCTGAAGGCAGCCGATAACTGTCAGACGGCCCTGGCCCCCTCTCTGCCTCCGACACAGAGCCCTCATCAGAGCCTTCCCCAGAGTCCAGGACTGGCCCATGTTCCTCCCCAACCTCCTCACTGTCTGAATCGGCTGCCAGCTCTGCTGGCAGGCCACAACACTAGGAATAGAATTAAATAGAATTTTCTCAACCACTTTTAAGATGCATGGAGTTCCCTTCTCCCAAATTCATACCAATTCGGATCCTGTTCAGCCTTAGCAAAGGGGGAAATCTCTTGTCCTTTGTTGCTTAATTTTTCCCCTCTTCTTTCACCAGTTAGGCAGCTAAACTTCCAAGGCTGACAATGAGGTGGGTCAAAAGCACCTTAATGTGGCGGAGGTAGTAGGGTGTATTTTGTTGAAGGCTGGGAATTCCTCCAAACAATTAAAAACTGGATAGCTTTCCAAATGAGTGGGTTACGTCCAGAGGTGGTATTCAGCTAATTCTCTCCGGTTCGGGTGAATCGTTAGCGGCGGCTGTGGGAGGCTCCGCCCACCCGCCCCGATGTAATGCGCAACCTGCACGTGCGCAGTTGCGATGCGTGCAAGTGAAGCACATGCGCGCGCTCTCACATTTGCGAACCGGGAAGGAAGAGAAGTGAATCCCCACCGCTATGGTTACATCCAACGTTAGTAGGACTGAGGAAACTAGGCGCGGTGATCCGTCACCGGGTGCAGGGTTTTCTCAACCTTTCTCAACGTTACAATCGGTAGACGTCCCCTCCCAGCAGTTGGGAATTCTGGGAGTTAACAAAGTTCACCCAATTGAAACAGCTGAGCTTGAGAAGCCCTGATCAGGGTGGGGGCTATCGTGGCTAAGACTACTTCCCCAAAACGTAACTTTTTAAAACCTCTTCATATTGTGGAGGACACCGTTTTCCACTCGGGTGCCCAGAACAAGCTTCCTCGGTTTCCAAATTCAGAGGTCGCTACCTTGTTTCCCTGAAAATGCCCTAAAAAATAAGCCCTCCCCGAAAATAATGCAACGCAGCAGCAGCCGTGAGGTGACCACGCTCACCGCCTCCTGCGCCTCAAAAATAATAAGACCTCCCCAAAAATAAGGCCAAGCGCTAATTTTGGGGGTCAAAACTCCCCTTATGTACAGCATAAACTGCAGAATGAATCATCCTCATTTTGCAAGGATCCATTTTGCATTCCACGTTTTCTCTTTACAACTGATCAAACCGGGAATAGTTGAACCATCTGAACATCCTAAGTAACTCATTTAAATCAGACCCCCCTAAAGGGGTAGATTTTTGAGATATTGGAAGGAAAGAAATACATGCTCTGTAACCGTGACCCGTCAAAACCACGCTCGATTAAACCGCGCCCAATTAAACCGCGTCGCTGACGTCATCAACAGGGCGACAACAGCCAGCGCGGAGAAAGAAGGGCGCTTTAAATAGCGCTTTGAAAGCAAGCCGATTCAATTTAAGGTAAGGGTTAGGTTTAGGGTTAGGTTAAGGGTTAGGATTAGGTTTAGGGTTAGGTTTAGGGGGGGTTAGGTTTAGGGGTTAATTTTAGGTTTAGGGTTTACAGCGTGCTTCTGTCTCCGCGCTGTTGTCGGCCTGTTGATGACGTCAGCAACGCGGTTTAGTCGGACGTGGTTTAGTCGAGCGCGGTTTTGTGGTGGAACCCTCTGTTCATCTACGCCTGTCATTTGGAGTTTATGATGTACATAAGGGGAAACACGGCAGTGGGATTTGGCTCTGTTCCGCTCATCCAAAAGGAAACTTCCGGGACCTTCCACCCCCTCCAACTGGGCTTAGAGCAATGTTTGGGGGCAACCCCAACTACAACGGACTTGAGTTCTCCTGTTCCCGGTGGAGGAGGAGGAGAAAAGGCAAGACTAGACGTTCTACAAAAAAAAAACACAATGGTCGTGTTTATTGGTCCATGTGCTTTTTTACAAAAAATGAGACGACGCAACGCTCGCGGGCCCTCCAGAAGGGGCCTCGGCACCCCGCCAGCCAAAGCCGATGATGGAAGAGTTGAGCTGTGGTTGCAGAAATGGGACCCAGCATGGAAGGGAGACAGAGAGCAGTGGGTGCTCAGCATCTGGAGGAGGATGAATGAGGCCCCAAGGAAGACGGTAGGGCCCCCAGCCCTTTTCCAGACCAGTACCTGGCCCTCCAGCAGCCCCAGATTATTCTTTGGCAATGGCGAATGGTTTCTCCACTTCAATGACGTTGCAGTCCGCAATGGTGACGTCTTTCAGGGGTTTGTCGCGACTGTCCGTCTTGGTGCTCTCCACCTTCCGGACGACATCCTAGGGAAAGAGGGAGGGAAAAAGCCCTGAGACGATGGAGACCCTCTACCATAGAGGACACCGTTCTCGGGTACATTCTCGGCCTCCGCCGTCTCAAGCCCTAACGAGCAGCCACAGAGAAGGCTCTCCTCCGGGTAGTCGCCAGTCGACACTGGCCGGCGGATGGCATTCGGAGGAGGCCTAATCTGTGGGATCTAATCAGTCTATTGGAGGTAATTGGCAGCAGGCGGTCTCTCAAGTTAATTGGGATCAAAAAAAGACAAATCGGAAAGCTGCTTGGCCAGACAAGAATGGGAAGAATCACATGCTGATAAAATGTGATCTCCAGTCACAACCAACTTTTTAACAATGATGCAATCTTTTTTTTTTTTTTAAAGAAAGTCAAAGTTTTGGTACTTCCTCTAAATTTCTTGTTCTATGACTCGACAAGACGTTCAAATATGGGAAGGAGGAAACAACGGAGTTGTAATAGTAGTCAAATTCAGCTCTTCTTATTTTGAACCGCTGTATCTAGACTGGCATTTCTCATCCTTATCCACGGTCAGATTTCCGAAAGATGCCCTAATTAATTCATGAGCCTTGAGCCAAGTTTCAAAAGAAATCCAGTCATTTATTAGGGACACCATTTCGGCAATACCCCATTGCAGTCAGGTCTGACCTCATTTTAATTATGGCTGAGCTTTACCCCCGTTTCCGCCCTCCCCTCACTCTGTGTCATAAATCACATTCACCAACGAGGTGCACGCCTCACAAGCCTGCTGTAGTAACCTGAGATCCGATTCTAGCCAAAGGTATGCGTGGAATGCGCTCTCCCCCCTTTTCCTCACCATGGCAACTTTATGAGTTCACTTTTAGGAATGTGGACTTCAACTCCCAGAATTCTCCAGCCAGCATGGTCGGGAGTTTGAAGTCCACCTAACCTAAAGCCGAGAAACACGGATCGATGCCCTGAACAAGAGTTAACTCTCACCCAGCCCAACCGGATTCCTACTCACCATCCCTTCCAGGACTTTGCCGAAGACGACGTGCTTGCCGTCCAGCCACGAAGTCTTGACAGTAGTGATGAAGAACTGTGAGCCGTTGGTGTCCTTGCCGGCGTTGGCCATGCTGACCCATCCCGGCCCGTAGTGCTTCAACTTGAAGTTCTCATCTGGGAAACGGTCCCCATAAATGCTCTTCCCTGGCAAAAGATGAGAAAAGGAAAGATGTTAACGCTGCCCAAAAACAGAGATGAAATGAAGACTTTCAACTTGGGATAGATCTGCATCTCCCGAGCTTCTCAGAGATCCCCAAGTCCTTTTCAGATGTTAGAAGAACTTAGCAATAGCAATAGCAGTTAGACTTATATACCGCTTCATAGGGCTTTCAGCCCTCTCTAAGCAGTTTACAGAGTTAGCATATTGCCCCCAACAACAACCCGGGTCCTCATTTTACCCACCTCGGAAGGATGGAAGGCTGAGTCAACCCTGAGCCGGTGAGATTTGAACAGCCGAACTGCAGAACAAGTAGCACCTGAGCTTGGATCAGTAGGGAGGAGACAAGGGAGAGTGATCCAGAAACCAACAGTGAGTTGTTCCAGGATGCACGCCGTCAAAGAGCTACTCGGCGTCAAGAACTACGACGTAATCACAGGAGGTAATTACACTCAGCTGATGGTCATTAGGCTCCTCTCCAGACTATAAAAAAGACTGCTTGTGCCACGCCCTTCTTGCAGAGCATAAGGGCTTGTGCCACGCCCTTCTTATAGAGCCGAGGTGGCGCAGTGGTTAAATGCAGCACTGCAGGCTGCTTCAGCTGACTGCAGTTCTGCAGTTCAAATCTCACCGGCTCAGGGTTGACTCAGCCTTCCATCCTTCCGAGGTGGGTAAAATGAGGACCCGGATTGTTGTTGGGGGCAATATGCTGACTCTGTAAACTGCTTAGAGGGCTGAAAGCCCTATGAAGCGGTATATAAGTCTAACTGCTATTGCTATTGCAGAAGTCAACGCTTTGACTAAAGAGAAACAAACTTGGCAGGCTGGATTGCTGCCAGAGTTTGTCTGAAGTGCTGCCATGGTTTGTCTGAAGTGCTGCCAAGGTCCTTATCTGTTTGTTTGCTTGGCTTTCAGCCACCGAGATTCTGGTCTTGTTATTAAAGGACATTCCATTTAAGAGTGTCTCGGCTTTCATTACTGGACGGAGGAGGGGGTCAGAACAGTCAGTGATAGCTAACTTTTTCCAGATCAAGTGCCCAAAGCACATACACCCCCCCCCAAATGCATGTGCCCCCTGCATGCACACCATCCCCCGTGCATGTACGCGCACGCACCCCCCCCGGCATGCGTCGCAGAGACCCAAAGACCAACTGGCCGGAACAACCTGAGCTTTCTGTAACGGTCCGGAGTCTTACCTCCCGTTCCATCGCCCCGGGTAAAATCTCCTCCTTGGATCATGAAGTCCTTGATCACACGGTGGAACTTGCTGCCCTTGAACCCAAATCCTTTCTGGAAAACAAGAGCAGCAAAGCATGAGAGCGGTAGACGCAGGGCACCCATACATTAAACACTGGCAGTGTCTCCTGTGCCAGTCCCGTCCCTATGCGGGAGGATTTATCCATCTGGTATCTCCAATCAAACCATGCGGTCTCGGTAGGCAGAAAACAGATTCAAAGTGTTCCCAATCAAAACTGGGAAACGAAGAGCTTTTAAGCAAGGAAGACCGTCCTTTCTTGGTTTGTGTGTGTGTGTGTATGACTTTGATCCAGGTGGTCCATTTTATGAATTTGAGACCCACGACAGGCAGTCGACAAATTCTTTAAATAAATAGTTCAATCCAGAGCCTTGGTGGCCAAGTAGTTAAGAGTTCAGTACTGCAGGCTAATTCTGCTGACTGCCAGCAGTTCGATCCTGACCGGCTCAAGGTTGACTCAGCCTTCCATCCTTCTGAGGTGGGTAAAATGAGGACCCAGGTTGTTGGGGGCAACAGGCTGGCTCTATAAATTTAGAGAGGGCTGGAAAGTACTGTGAAGCGGGAAATAAGGCTAAGTGATATTGCTAATCCTGTGTGTGTGTATGTCTGTCTGTCTGTGTGTATTCCAGAATAACTCTGGAATGCCTTGAGCAATTTCAACCAAACTTGGTACACAGATGGCTTATTCTCTGGAACCAAATACTGTGGGGGGTAAGACACCCCCAACACCCCTCGGAATGTGTGTTCTGTTAAGATGCAGCATGTTGGGCCTTAAAACGGCTTCCACCGTACTGCCGTAAAATGGCTTCTACAGTGCAGTGCATGTAGCGGTGCCACAGTATTGGCTTCACAGTACTCAAGGGAGCTCCCTCTGGTAAGGGGGAAGATCCAACATTAGAAATTACATTTGGTCCGGACATTTCCCCCCTATAAATAAATACCCAGGCAACGCCGGGTTATCGGCTAGTTATTAATAAATCCAGAGGGGTTTCCTGGGGTGATTGCCCCCTTCTATCCGTGGGGGCCAGCCCTGCTCAGAAAGAGGCGTCATTGTGAGGATTTCTCCCCTTCACAGCTAAAGACTTTGGGTTCCCCCCGTGAAGTATCCAGCCCCTATTTTTGCAGACTCTCGGTAGCGTCCCCATCGTGGGACCCGCGTCCCAACTTACCTCTCCAGTGGCTAAGGCGACAAAATTTTCCACCGTTTTTGGAACCGTCTTTGCAAAGAGGCCGATGACAACACGCCCCACCTCTTCCTCCCCGATCTTAATATCAAAATACACCTGGGGAGAGAAACAAGAGGCTGCTATCAGGGAGCGGACACTTATTTGTATTTATTTGGTTTGTACGCCGCCCAATCTCGGAAGACACAGGGCGGCTTACAGGTAAAATAGGGAAGGGGAGGACATACAAAGAATACAAACAACATTAAAATTCGACAACATTCATAACTTAAGATGGGGCTGGATAAATCAACAGCCCCAGACCTGCCGGAACAGCCAGGTCTTAGTCGCTTTGCGGAAGGCTGGAAGGGTAGTAAGGGTCTGGATCTCAACGGGGAGATTGTTCCAGAGGGCTGGAGCAGCTACAGAGAAGGTTCTCCCCCTGGGAGTCGCCAGCCGACATTGACCAGCAGATGGAATCCGGAGGACCCCTAATCTGTGCGGTGGTGACATCATTGTAGGTGTGATGTTCTCAGAGAATTCTGCCAGACCTTTGTGTGTATATTTCTGTGCGTGTATATTCACACAATTCTGTAAGAGTTCCCTGCGTCTGGTAAACTCGCAAGATTCGTTTTTCTCGCCATGTATACATCCGAACTAGACTGTGCTATTTCTCTGTGTCATAATATAATATACTGTAATAAATATAATATACTATAATAAATATACTATAATAGATATACTATAATATACTATAATAGATATACTATACTATACTAAATGTAATTAATATATAATATAATATATAATACAATTATATACTGTAATAAATATAATATACTATACTAAATATAATATACTATAATAAATATACTATAATATACTATAATAAATATACTATAATTAATATATAATATAATATACTGTAATAAATATGTGTAATATACTATAATATACAATAGATAGACTATAATATACTATAATAAATATACTACAATAGATATAGTATAATATACTAGACTATAATATAATATAATTAATATATAATATAATATAAAATATAATAGATATAATAAATATAATATAATAAATATAATTAGTGGGTATATGTATAATGTTGCATTTATCCATTCAATCAATGCTTTTGTAGTGTATATTAGAGGCGGTGACCCTTTGAGAGATGTAGGCAATGAAATTTCATTTTAATATACGCTGATCAGCGTACATTCAAAGGGACAATAAAGTTATTCTAAGCCTGAGGATGCAGATGACTGTCTGAATGGGCACCAGGCTTAAGATGCTGTTATCACAATAAGATACCACGGCTTCATCGTAATATCATCTCAGACGTGGCTAACAGTTCCTAGGAATGGCAGAATCCTTTGCCATTGGGGGGGAGGGTAATAACAGATGCCTAATTCTTCAGGCCTGGGTGGCTTTCCTCATCCCTCCCAAATACTCTTTATTCACCAAGAAATCGCAGCCTATTTTTTTTAGCCTTTTGAAAATGCCATGTCATCATCCTGGTCATTCCCTTTCCTTAATTTCAGAGGCTGCAACTCCTGGATTTACACCATCCGGTGGGAATCAATCCCACCGGATGTAGGTGGGCTTCCTCGGGGCCAATCCTGCAGCCGTGCAGCATGCTAGTCCCCCAGAAAGCAAGCAAGCCAGCAATAACAGCCCTCTTCCTTCTGGGGCTCAGATGCCAGCCTTCCAACCCACACCTTGCAACTAAGAGGGGACCATCAGACCAGTGTTTCTCAACGTTGGCAACTTGAAGATGCCCGGACTTCAACTCCCAGAATTCCCCAGCCAGCGAATGCTGGCTGGGGAATTCTGGGAATTGAAGTCCGGACATCTTCAAGTTGCCAACGTTGAGATACACTGCATCAGACGATGGGCAATCCTCCTCCTGGATTGCCTCTGGCTAGATGGCTGGGTGGCTAAGACACTGAGCTCGTCGATCAGAAAGGTCGTCAGTTCGAATCCCTAGTGGAGGTCTCCTGCGTGAGCAGGGGGTTGGACTAGATGACCTCCAGGGTCCCTTCCAACTCTGTTAATGGTTTTCTTTTTTTTTTTGTTTGGAGACCCTGCTTCATGGGGGAGCGCCTGTGCCCGCACGACTCGCGTGCAAACCTCCCCACTCACCTCCCATGCTACCTTAACCGAGGCAGGCAGACCTCCCTACAGCATCCCGAAGGCTCGTTGTAATCGGAACGGTTCAAGGGGATTAGAGTTCCCCGTTGCTCGCCCGCCCCGTCGGTCTTAATACACGTGTGCGTGCACATCCATACGTGCACGCGCGCCAATGCACGCCGAGGAAGCAAAAAAAACCTGACCCCTCCGGGCACTGGCCAGCTGCCAGGCTGTTGCAATCCGAAGGGGCGCTGCATGGGCACCGGATCCCGCTGCAAAACCAGAGGGTGTTGGAAAGGGGGGGGATGCATGGGGAATATGGAGCCTGGGTGCCTCCCCCCCGCCACCCCCGCTTGCTCACCTTCACGGTGACCTTGGGACCCTTCTTGCGCTCCTCTGCATGAGTGCCTGGGAAGAGCAGCATCAGGAGACCCCCGCCCAGCCCCAGCAGGGCCGCAGCCGCCAGCAACTTCATCTTCCTGCGTTCACAGCTCCAGCCACGCCAGCCCGGCCACAGTGCCCGCCGCGCCGCCAGCATCCGCCCCCTGCCCCTCGCGAGCTTTGCTTTCCCCGCCCTCTGGGCCCCCCTATTGCCTCCCTGATGGTACAGCCCCGAGACGGGCGGAGCGAGGGCTTCAGCGCCCGGGATTGGCGCGTTCCATCGGCGGAGGGGGGGGGGAGAGGGAAAGAAGACGGCGAAGAAGCCCGTTGCGACAAAGGAATGCCACGTTTCCAGCCTCGTATTGGGCAGCCGGGTGGGCCAATGAGAAGCTGGCACGGAGGGCGGCGGCGCGCCCATTGGGCCAAGTGGCAACAAAGGAAAGGCAGGGAGGAGGGAGGCTGGTCTGGCGAGACTACGTTACCCAGAAAGGGGTGCGCGAGAGATAGTATACCGCTCCGCTCCTGTAGGGGTCGGTGTAGGTGAGATGCAAGCAGATGCCGCTCAACGGTTGGATTTTCCGTTGAGCTACAGAGCAGTCAGCCCTGCCTACCTCCAAGGTTGTTGTGCCGATGCAATTAAGACTCCCTCTTCATTTGTGGAGGAAAACAAGGCTATAGCGCTATGGCCGAAGTTACTCCAGGGTGAACGGAGTCCTTTAACGCAGTGTTTTTCGACCTTGGCCACATTAAGATGGATGGACTTCAAGTCCCAGAATTCTTCAGCCGGCCATGCTGGCTGTGGGAATTCTGGGAGTTGAAGTCTACCCATCTTAGTGTGGCCAAGGTTGAAAAACATTTTGAGCATCCTCCAGACTTAATGCTTCATTCAACAGATTACATAACTTTGTATTAATTATTCAAAACCTCCAAAATATAAAGCAGATCTGCTCTGATTGCTACTGATGAATAGGTTTACATTTTAGATCCTGAAGAGAATCGAGGTTAGAAGCTTGCTAAAAGATGGACCTGCCTTTCTGGCATTGGATATTAGCAGAAAATAGGAAATAAGTGATTTGTGTAACAGTAATAGCTAAAAACCCAAGTGTTAAGATTTGAAGCACCCAAAAAGTGGGCTTATTTCATCATAAATTACATCCCAGGAACCCCAGCAGTTTTTATATAAATGTTGCTGAGCTCTTGCAGTATTTTAAGTATTTTAAAGGTTCTTTATACAAGAAAAGCAGCAGCAGTTAAAGCCATTTTGGAAACTAAACCTTGCCTCTGGAGACAGGAGGTGCCACCTGATGTTTTACGACATGATTTATGGCTGTGATTTGTGACGTCTATTGCCAGTTTCTGGTTTTGCGCTGGTTTTCCAGCAAAAACATGTCCATTCGGAATAACGGATTTGCCTAACAAACATGGTTAAATGTCTGGAGATTCTCAGTCTTCCAGGTCAAGGTTGTCCTAAAGGTGTTTTTTTTTTCCCCCTTCAAGAAGAAACTGGACTTTCTGTTTTTTTTTCTTTAAAGACGTTTCACTTCTACTCCAAGAAGCTTCTTCAGCTCTGGCTGGATGGTGGGGAATGGAAGGATCTTATAACCAAAAGTTCATTTGCCAGGAATCTACCTACAAAGATACTTTACAACTAGATTCTTAGCAACTAATCTAGACTATGGAAGAGCTACTGGTTATCCTTCCATTCCCCACCATCCAGTCAGAGCCAAAGAAGCTTATTGGATCAGAAGCAAAATGTCTTCAAAGTAAAACCAGAAAGTCCAGTGGCCTCTTGAATTTTTTTTAAAAAGCACTTTTGGAACAATCATCATGGTGATTCACTTAACAACATTCCCCTCCCCCACCGCCTACAAAATGTGAAAATAGCAATAGCAGTTAGCAATAGCAGTTAGACTTATATACCGCTTCATAGGGCTTTCAGCCCTCTCTAAGCGGTTTACAGAGTCAGCCTATCGCCCCCAACAACAATCCGGGTCCTCATTTTACCCACCTCGGAAGGATGGAAGGCTGAGTCAACCCTGAGCCGGTGAGATTTGAACAGCCGAACTGCTGAACTGCAGTTAGCTGAAGTAGCCTGCAGTGCTGCATTTAACCACTGCGCCACCTCGGTTATGTGGGTGCCTCAACTTACGACTGCAATAACTTACGACTGGATTTCCGGTCCCAGTGATCAGAAATCAAGGACTACCTGTTCAAAGAAGGGCACTCTGGCCTTCTGACTTCAAAATATTAATTCCAAGTCCCCAAAATCTGTGGCGAAACAATGACCAGACCGGAAGTGAACAGAGCAAAATCAATGTTTTATTTTACATTAAAATGGTGCCAGTAAGGGGGAAGAGAATGTATTCAAGGTACACAACATTTCTTGCAATATCCCATTCAAACAGGTCCGTGGCAAGACCCCATTTCCTGGCACGGTAAAAACCCCACCCGCGCTGGAGGAAAGAATTTCCCACGCATGGCATAGATAAGCCCTTATCCTTTTGTTGAACTGTTTTCAAATGCATTTCAAACTGACATTCATCTTGGGGAAAAAAGGTATTTCACGTTCCCCACCAAGCGGCCACCGCAGGGCACGGATGATGAAGAGGACAGTAAAACGTTGCATCCTGTGTTTCAAATAAAACCTTTAAACATTTTTTTGTAAAAAAACAAAAAAAATCCAAAAGGCATTTTAACAAGAATCGGAACAGTGCACATAATAATATTCTTTTTTTAAAAAAAGAGAAAGGAAATAAAAAGATTTTCACAGCTGATTTTTCTTGACGATTAAGAAGAGCTGCCCTCGGTTCGCTATCCCCAATCCCGAGATTTAACAGCACAACGGCCGGCCGACACAGGTGAAAGAAACAAGACATTGATAAAATATACATCAACGGGAGGTTTTCCCATGGGAGCAAACCACTCAGCTGCACTTCCCTGCTGGGAGAAGATGCGATATTTGGTTCTGGTCCAGATGCCCCCAAAGTCTTAATTCCTTTCTCTTCTGATCATGGCGAAGCCCACTTTTGCTCCCCCCCACACACAAACAATTCACTGGGCTTCCTAAGTGGAAAAAGGCAACTGCTGTTTTAAATCCCACAAGGTAGCACCTAAAATCATACAGCAATAGCACAGTTGGGAGAAAGGGGGGGGAGGATATATTTTTTTGGGGGGGGGGAGTGATTACATTCCTGAGACAGTCTGAAAAGAGTGAGAGAGGGGTTACATCACAGCCTTCCTACTGTTGGATTGGCACCCGCTCAACGTTTTTCGGGGAAGGATATTAAGCTGATCCCAGGAGGCAGGGAACACGCAGCCCTCCAGTTTGGGGAGAAAGAGATGGCCTTCTCCTGGGTCTCGGCCTGGGGACCCCCTCGGGGGAGAAAATACAGGTGGGGGGCTACTGTGCGAATTTGGCAATAAAGCGAATGGAAGCAAAGGCTGATGCTGCCCACATCCAAATTTGAGGCTTGCCTGCATATCGAATACAGGAACAAAATAAAGGCTCCCCCCACCCCGCCCCTTTTTTGAAAATCACACCGTGTAAGGATGGAAAATTGGGAGGGGGGGGGGAGCTTTTGAAAGAGCCGAACTATAAATCCCAGAATCCCCAGCTGTGCTAAATCAGGAAGTTGGTAGGGCAATGCAATCTGCCTATCTGCAGACTTCCAGCCCTATTAATATAATTCCTATAACTTCAGGACACCTTACATTTACAGAAAATTCCATGGACGGTAATAAAAACATCAGTTTGAAGAAAGAAAAGTTTGTTTCCGATGACGTATGCTAGCGGTCTTCAAACTTGGCCACTTTTAAGACGGGTGGACTTCAACTCCCAGAATTCTCCAGCTAGCACAGTTATGCTGGCTGGAGAATTCTGGGAGTTGAAGTCCAAACCCGTCTTAAAAGTGACCAAGTTTGGGGACCCCTGACGTACGCGATACGCATCACGCAGACACAGCTCGGAGAACCACCGAGGCCATCTACCCATGGGTCCTTTCATTGCTAGCGGTCGCGCCAACATCAAGGCCTACAGAAAGTGACCAGCCTCTCTCGTTCCTCGGTCACGGACACTCAAAACTGGTTAAAACGGGCAGCCTTTTAAACGGGGCAAGGAGTTGGTACCGTCCTTGGAGGCCCCCAAGAAAAGAGTACAGACAAGGCATCATAGATCTGTTCCTCTTTTCGTAATATATTGAGAAAGCAAAGGTTATGGCTTTGCGCTTAAGGGGAAAAGTACGAATTTGGCAGTGCACATTTTATCACTTCCCCTCGCCCTGGTATCTCCCATTTTACCTTCCGTAAAAAGTCACCAAATCTTGGGAAAAGACGCACCTATAGACTGCTGCCGAGTCAAGAAGAAGCAGTCACCGTTTGCTTACAGAAGGTGTGGGCCATGAAAGAAATGGAAGAACAAATATTTGGACTTGGGAACATCTGGGCAGGCCCTGTTGGAGACCAAATGTCTCAGGGATTTCCCCCCCCCCCAATCGCTGGTTCAGGGGGGTGTTGTGAGTTATGTTCAAAGGGTAACGAATGAAAGAGAGCAAAGTTATCAAAGCCACCATGAAATTTAAAGAGTTTTCTAATGCTGGTCATTCTCAGTGCGATTGTATGTACATTTTTTTTTAACATGAATGCAGCGTGCTTCCTCTAGATTAGCCATTCCAGTTTATTTATATATATATATTTAAAAAGGAAGTAGGAATGAGGGATCACTTCGATAAAAGAGATTTGCTCACTTCAAGGAGATGGAGAGGTCTGAGGATAAAGATTCTTGGCTCGAGCAGAGATGGAGTCTTTTTTTTTTTTAAGGACAAAATAACGAATAGGTGAGGAACATGCATATAGGTGAGAAGCCCTCTTGCTAGATAACTGGATGGCGTTATCTTCCTTTTCTAAACAGATATCAAATTTCTGCTGATATTTCGTTCCAATTAAAAAAAGAAAAACTGTGCCAAGCTAGCAAAGAATTCATGAACCCCAGAAGGAAAGCAATCCTCACCGTTAAATAGACTTGGCTCTTGGAAAGACACGTTGTTGTTTTTCCAACGTAGTTCAGAAGTAAATTATCCGAGACTGGAAGCCAACGTGTTTTTGCCTCATCGGGGAAAAAGGAGGCTACAGATCCAAGTGCTGATATTACAATTTCCGAAGAAGCAATGGAGAACTTTTGGTGAAGAACACAGTGCTCTGTGTAAAATGAACGATTAGCTTATAACCCAGGGGGAGATTCCTAAAAGCGGTCTAGAGCAGCTTCCCTAGTCCCCTATTTCATACTAGAGGTTTACTGAAGATTTAGAAACAAAGCTGTAGTTTAAAACGTAGTTCTCCCTTTTTTGCAAGCTACAAGTTGTACCTCAATTGGGGGGGAGGGGGGTGGAGAAATCCCCTAGACTCTCTTGCTCAGTGTAAATATATTCCACTTTCAGGATTTTCAAAAATGGGCAAGCGAAATGTCAACGCTCTTCCTGCTAGAGTGAAAAAGCTGCAGTTTTCCTTTCTGAATTTTTTTTTTTTAAATCCCCTCAAGGAAGCAAGCCTGATTCCCTTTGGTGAAGGTGGAAGGAACAGCTAATTTCAAATTGGTATTGAATGGGCAGCAAGTTAATGGTGAAGAATGTACTCTGACAAGGGGGAGACTCCCAACTCTTTTATCAGTGACGAAAGAGGAAGATGACGAGTTGGGTTTACGGGCTGCACCCCGTTTTGGGGGAAAAGGGAGAACACGAAGAGAACCAATGCACAGATCACTGAAAACCTGGGGTCCTCCTGGCCCATTAATTGGGAAATGAGCCGCAATCTACAGCTCGGAAAAGAGAAGTGGGGGCTGAGATTTTAACATTTAAGACAAACAGAAGGCATGAAGAGAGTGTTGGGAGATGAGCAGGAATCCAGTCCAGTGGCTTTTTCCCTTCTAGCAGTCCTTTCATTTGCAAACGAGGAACTCTATGCTTGTTTCTTCCTCTACAGTCCCAGAGGTAGCTTCCTCCTTTCCAGGAGGAAAGGAAATCAGTCGCTGGATCAACAAGGTCGCGTCGCCTTTCGGATGGATTTTAGGAGGCGACTCCAAGGGTTTTGAAGAAGGATCCTCTTCAATCCCTCTCTCAAAGTGTGCCCAAAGTTCCCGTCTGCTTGGGAGAGAGAGAGAAAGAAAAAAAAAACTTGCATTTTCGATAGTTTATCTCATCGCGTGTCCAGGTGTGTGTTCCAGGAACATTAGGGCCCAGGTTACAAAACAGAAAAAAAAATAAAAAATCAGCAGGCACTACATAGATGACACCCTCTTCTAGTCTGTAGAGATTGACTGAAAAGCCTTGGCAAAATCCAAACCAGAGACGAAGTGTAAGGCAAGGGCAGTGTCCACTCTCTGGCTGAGCCTTGCTCCGCTTTAAAAAGGCCAAAGGGCCTCATTTCATTCCATGGTCATTTGTCCAAAGTTCAGTCCAGCTGACTTCGCTCCTTCAGCCAGCAGAAAAGATTATTATTTTTTGTTTCAATCTCAAGCCGGTGAAAGGTAGGCACCATGGAGACAAACCACGAGCGGGGTGTTTTCAAGAGGAGCTGGAAAAAAATATTCAAGTAAGCGGCGGGGCGCAAACACCGTTGTGGGGTGGGTGGGTGGGAGGCATTAAGAAGAACCCGGCAGCGGTCCTGGTGAGGAATCCTAAAGAGGGGATGGGCAGCCTGCTGTTAAAGAGGGGTGGGAAAGCTGAGCAGGTGGGCTGGCCTCATTCGCCGCCACAACGAGGAGACAACACACACAAACAGCGTCATATGCATCCATCGTGTTACAATAAAAATAAAAATAATAATAATTAAAAGTGCAACAAACGTATGCTCATTTTAGAACGGAGAGTTTTCTCCAACCATTCTGAGGAAGAGAGAAAGAAAAAGAAAAAATAGGAGGGAGAGAGAGAGAGACATCACCGAAGCCAGAAAAAAAATTCAAGGCAACTGGAAGAGTAGATTGCAATTCTCCGGCTGTTGGCTTACTGCTGTGGATGCTGTCCATGGGCGACCATCGATGGTGGACGTCCCATCTTGGCTGTCTGGGAGAGTTGAAAACCAAGGGTTTAGATGTAGGAGAACCTTGGGGCTCTTTTTCAACAGCGTTCTTCCCTTTGCAGCCGTGAGTTCACTTGGCCCTACGTCTTACCACAGGCCCTGTCCTGGGAGGGGGAGGGAGGGGAGAGGGGAGCACATGGAGAACCCAAAAGGAGGAACAACGAAGCACATTCGCCAGGAATGCCCCCCCCCCACCCCTATGGAAAAGGAAGGAAGGTAGCCAGCCTCGCCTTCCGTCAAAGGGCAACCAGTGCCTGGAGGGGAGGGGAAGGGAAAAGTGGGGAGGGGAAGATGCTCTCTGATTCTGTCAAAAGGGAGCTTCAGGATCCGAGGAGTGAATGAGGGAGACCATCTGGGGAATCCACCTGAATGTTTATTTTGGAATTTCCCCCTCCTCTCTCTTTTCTCTCTCTCTGTCTCTCCCCGGCTTTTTTTTTTTTAATTTTTTGGTTTAAAGTGTCCCTTGTTTCTTGACCTTCCCCAAACAGGAGCCTCATTTAATAAGAGGTGGCAGGAACAGCAGGTACGCAAAAAAACACACACCCCCCCAAAAAAATGCCTTCGGAAGACACCTGTTATTTCTGGCGCTGGGAAGACTTCTTTCGTTTTCTCTTATAGAAGCAGCAGCACCTGGAGCACAAAGGAGACAGCCAATCAATACAAGCGTCCCCAGGGCCGCCCCGAAAACACCCTCTCCTTCCAACGCAACCGCACACAACAGCACAGGATGGAGCCAACCTTCTCGGGAGCCCTCGAGGCATCCTTTTCCCCCCCGTCCACCCTCTCCTGCCAAACCGGACATAACCCTATAACACAGTGTTTTTCAACCTTGGCAACTTGAAGATGTCTGGACTTCAACTCCCAGAATCCCCCAGCCAGCATTTGCTGGCTGGGGAATTCTGGGAGTTGAAGTCCGGACATCTTCAAGTTGCCAAGGTTGAAAAACACTGCTATAACACAACAGGACGGCCTTGCCCTCATTATGACTACACATCGGGGGGGACTCGCACTTTTCTTTTTTAAATCAGGGGTCTCCAACCTTGGCAACTTTTAAGACTTGTGGACTTCAACTCCCAGAGTTCCTCAGACGGCAATTTTGGGAACTGAAGTTCACAAGTCTTTTTTTTTTAAAAAAAATATATTTTTATTTTCAAAACGAACATACAAATCCTCCTTCTTTACAAGGAGAAAGTGTATCAGTTGTTTACAAAAGGCTTTCGTGCATCTCTTCCACCGTCATCAAATATAATTCATATTAATTCTAATATCTTAACTCGGATATTTATTATATTACCATCATCATACCTCCGCTTTTATTTGACTATGATTATTTAAACTTCCTTCATCATAAAATATACCAAGATTTAATACATAACCACATACTGGCATTTCATTTACTTATTTATAAAATCCTCCATTAACATTAAATCCTCATATCCTATTCTAGCTAAACATCCATAATATTTAATACCAAAATTTTCTAATCCTCCTTTCCAAATCCCTGTTTACCATTTACATCCAATTCCCTCCTATTGTACTCATAGCATGTATATAATTTATTATCATTATCCTTTCTTTATTTGACTATATCCTATATCGTAACATTTTCCCCCTAATAATTAAAACTTAGCTGTGTCTAATTTTGTTAAGTCCACAAGTCTTAAAGTTGCCAAGGTTGGAGACCCCTGATTTAAAGGACTGCCGTAACTTATCGCAATCCATTCTGACCTCCAGCTTCTCCATCTTTTTCCGCGGCACCTGAACTCACGCCAACCAGGAAGGTGATACCTGGCGGCTTTCATACCTCGTTTCCCCCCAAAATAAGCCCTCCACAAAACTATCGCAACACAGCAGCAGTCGTGAGGTGACCACGCTCGCCGCCTCCTTCACCTCAAAAATAATAAGACCTCCCCAAAAATAAGACCCGAGTGCTTATTTCGAGGGCCAAAAGAAAATAAGACCATGTCTTATTTTCGGGGAAGTGTGGTACAAAAGACCCATGCCATCCCCAAAGCATATTCCAAGCCTCCATTTTCTCAAAAACGCAACCTGGACAAGCGAGAAGCTCTTAAGCTCCGGAAGGTTCTAATTAGAGAGATTCAGAAACATGAAGAAGTTTGCATGAGATGCCGTTGGGATAGATCCACATAGCATGAGGCAGAGGAAAGTCCAAGTAGTTGATCACATGGAGATTAGAGTCGATTATTTAAGAATAAGTGGGACGAAGTTTTGGCCTAGTAAGGGCTTGGGTTGTCCTGGAGTTTTAAAAAGATCTGAGGTAAAATTTTGGAAGTGCCATTTCTTTCCTCACTAGAAATTGGTTTTTTGTTGTTGTTGTTGTTACAGAAAACTAACTTTTGATGTAATCAAAATTAGATGGAGATTTAGTGTTTTAATACTCTTCCTCCTAATTTCATTACAAACACAAATGGGAGGTGTAGTTCAATCAGTAATCCATGTTTGCTAATTCCTTAAAAAGGTAAAGGTTCCCCTCGTTCCCGGCTCTAGGGGGCGGTGCTCATCTCCGTTTCAAAGCCGAAGAGCCAGCGCTGTCCGAAGACGTCTCCGTGGTCATGTGGCCAGCATGACTCAATGCCGAAGGCGCAAAGAACACTGTTCCCTTCCCACCAAAGGAGGTCCCTTTTTTTCTATATGCATTTTTACGTGCTTTCGAACTGCTCGGTTGGCAGAAGCTGAGACAAGTCACAGGAGCTCACTCCCTTACGCGGCGCTAGGGATTCGAACCGCTGAACTGCCGACCTTTCTGATCGACAAGCTCGGCTAATTCCTTAGTTACATTTTAATACAAAGAATGTTTTTAAAACCTCCTGGTTTTATTCATACCTTCCTATTACTTTGCTTAACAGCAAATTCCCCTTTTATTTGGTAGGGAAATGAATCAGGGGTGGGTTTCAACCGGTTCGCGGCGGTCCCCGCGAACCGGTTGGTCGGTGAACCCGGAAGTAAGTAACTTCCGGGAACGGTGAAGGGCCCGCCCGCCCGCCCGCGCTCCTTACCCGGTTTTGACGAGTTCTGCGCTTCCACGCATGCGCAGGACACATACAGCGCCTGCGCGATCCTCCAAGAGCAGCTGGAGCATCGCACAGATGCTAGTACGCATGCGTGCACTGCGCGCGTGCACGAGGACGCCGCCGGCCCCGTTCCAACCGAACCGGTTGGAACGGGGCGAGAAACCCACCCCTGAACTGAATGCACAGTTCAAATTAGTGCCAGTGCATGTTGGCTGTCTGAACCGTTTACACATCATTGAAGATATTTATACTTCCAATTCCTTAAAAAAGGAAATTAAAGTGACTCTTGGGTGCATCTTCCTATATTTAAAAAGCCAGGTGCTTTTTAACACTTAACATTTTTAAAAATGCAACATTTAATTCAACAGAATTGATACCTTATTCATTAACATTTATTCCAAGGTTCTCACATCCAAATTTCATCAATTAAAATATGTATTAAAAAGATCTTCTATACCAAAACATGCCATCAGTTGATGGAATGAGTAGGTTAGAAAGATTTAATTTGAAGTAGTTCCTTGGAACTGCCAAGTTATCTTTCAAAAGTTCAACTCTGGACTCTAAAAACGGTCTCTGCTGGATGATGTCTGTCTGTCCATGTGACACATTTCTTCTAGAGCAGGGAACTCCACCCTTGGCAAGTTTAAGACTTCTGGACTTCAACTCCTAGATTTCCTTAGCCAGCCAGCTGGGAGTTGAAATCCACAAAGTCTTAAAGTTGCCCCTGTTCTGTAACACCTTTTTCCAGCTTGATGTCCTGCAAGTGATGGGAATGTTATCGTACTTAGATTAGCATGACTGAATTAATAATTTCACAGAGTTGAAGGGCAGCAGATTGTTGAATACTGGGCTATACAGTGTCCTGGCCTGCATGGGATAAAAGCCAGCTGGCATCACTACAACTACCCTGTTTCCCCGAAAATAAGGCCTCCCTGGATAATATGCCAAATCGGGCTTTTGAGCGCATGCGCGAAAATAAGCCCACCCAGAAAAAATTGCAACACAGCAGCAGCTATGAGGTGACTAGTACTTGCCTCCTGCACCTCAAAAATAATAAGACCTCCCTGAAAATAAGGCCGAGTGCTTATTTCAGGGGTCAAAAGAAAATAAGACCCTGTCTTATTTTCGGGGGGAAAGGTGTAAGTTTAAATGCATTAAATAAATCCCAGCAAAATTATGGAAACCACAGTAAGCTAGAAAAATGTCAACCGGTGTAAATTGTCTATGTTAACCTTTCTTCCCACCCATTCCTCAAAAACATTTCCCACCAACTTCTCCTATGTAAAGAGAGTCTTCCTTGGGAGCTCATGACGCCAGAATTGGGTATGAGTACAAATCTCACCAAAAAAAAAAAGTCCTTTATCTCTTGGAATGGATCAACCCCACAAAAGAGCTTTGGACAGCGAGATGGACAACATATACATTTAATAAAATAAAATAATAAACAAAATAACAAACGATGCTGGGAGGCAGGGGGCGGTCCTAGCAACTCTCTAATTGCGGTGTCCGACTCTTTCAGTCCACGTGCCAATTGTTTCAGCCAAATGGTTATATTTAGCAACTGGCATAAAGAATTCCTAGACAATCAGTGCCAATTGTTTAGAGAATATGAGAATAGAGAGAAATGCTCCAGTTTGGGTCTATAAAATAAGCGTCCTCGGGTGCTTGATTGGCTGATCGGTTGGTTGATTGTTTTGAGATGGAAGATATGTTGTAGAGCATGTGATATGGACAAAACCTCACAAGAAATAACTATAATAAAAGAGAAAGGGGACATGGTTGGGGTTTTGACAAGGTATTCTCTTTAATCAATGATAAAACGAACAACCAAAGTGATGGAAGATGATCGGTAAAAACCTGAGGGGCTCATTGCAGGAAACTAAGGGTGACTTATTCTGCACAGGTGGCCTCCTTTAATGATGACACACAGGCTGGATGGTTCACAGAATGAGACAATCCAGTTTCTTATGAGAAGCCTGGACTCTGGGAAGCCTTCACCTACGCAATGAATTCACTATGAAATGAAGCAGAGACACAGAGTCACATGGAAGGAACCGCATAGGCAAGAGTTCCTTTAAACATACCTATTCCCCACACTCAAGATTTTCACGTCAGGCTCGTCTTTGCTCAACTCAACCACCTCCAGAGGCTTCGGGGCTGCAACAACCGAAAGACAGCGTGGCCGCCGGCCCAATATATCAGGGAGGTAGTCGTTTGGGGAAGAAGGACCTGCATGAAACCAACCAGGCCAGAGACGGCTTCTCATAAACACGGGAAGTATATTTTGGGGGGACTAGGGGGACTGTCCTTCTTTCACCAACCCTGTGGCAAAATGGTCTTAGGGAAGAGCCACCTAAACCCCTTGGATTAACCACAGGTCACTTCTCTAGCAGGACACATTAACAGCCGTGGCACGACAAAACCGCGCTCGACTAAAGCGCGCCCGATTAAACCGCGTCGCTGACGTCATCAACAGGGCGACAACAGCGAGCGCGGAGAAAGAAGGGCGCTTTAAATAGCGCTTTGAAAGCAAGCCGATTCAAGTTAAGGTAAGGGTTAGGGTTAGGGTTAGGGTTAGGTTAAGGGTTAGGGTTAGGTTTAGGTTAAGGGTTAGGATTAGGTTTAGCGTTAGGTTAAGGATTAGGTTTATGGTTAGGTTTAGGGTTAGGTTAAGGGTTAGGTTTAGGATTAGGTTTAGGGGGGTTAGGTTTAGGTTTAGGTGTTAATTTTAGGTTTAGCGTTTACAGCGTGCTTTTTTCTCCGCGCTGTTGTCGCGCTGTGATGACGTCAGCTACGCGGTTTCTTCGAGCGCCCTTTAGTCGAACGCGGTTTTGTGGTGGAACCCAGTTGGGCAAGGGTTCCACAATATTAGTCTAACCCTTTATGGAGGTGGGCACCAAATTCTGCCTTTCCTCTTTCAAACAGAAAAGCTTTTTAAAAACGCTTCCCTAAATGCCACCGAATAAATTGTGGCAATTGGTGAGGCCGAAGAAACAAATCTTTGCCAATTAGAGGGACACCGTGCAAAAATGTGTTATGGTGGAGAGCCAAATTGGTAACAGGTAATATAATCCTGGGCAATCACTTCTAAGGATAAGCTTTTTTCATTTGTCTTTGGCACGCACTTCGTTTTTGGCCTCGGTTCTAAAGGCCCCCCAGAATGACTGTCTTTGCTTCCCCTGTGCCTGTCCCTCGAGACTGATGGGTGAAGGCCTTGCCCAGGACACCTGGCCTTTTCACAGTGGGCCTTCACAACTGTGATGTTCTATAATTCTCGACCCAGGTTTGGTTCCACCTTCACAAGTGGGGAAAGGCTTTTCAGAGAAGTCCTGAAGGTACTCTTGGAAGTATCTAGAGATAGTTCTACCTGTATAGGTTTTTAGGTTTGTGGGCTGTTGGTTGGAGCGTCAATTTTAGGAGATCGAGGGGTGAAACGAAATAGCCGGATCCACAGCTCCTGAATGTCAAATACACACGGCATTCTATGTACAATTGTACATCCAGGGGTGCCAGCCACAATGACCACAAATCAAGCAAGTTTGAGCCCAAAGAGAAAACGGCTCCGTTTTTGTAATCTGGGCTAACGCTTGGGGAAGTCCAGTATTCCTTTGGGGGGGGGGGGGGGGGCAAGGAATGATGCATAAAATCTTTTGAAAGATTTCACGCAAGAGAGGTACGCATATCTATTCAGGGGTTCTCATACCTGAAAGATGAACGGGGATATACCCAAAGGGTACTGAATGGTGTTTTGTTTTTTTTAAGATCTGTCTCCTCCCTCCAAGTTCAAAAGACTTGAAAGAATGACTGTTTCAGCATCTTTCTCCAACCTGATGCTCTCCCAAATACCCCAGCAAGTGCACATACATCGGGATAACAATCGAGTTTTGACTGATGAGGGCTGCTCATTGGTAGAACAAATAGTTCACATTTTGACATCCACAGTTAAGTGCCATAAAACAGGGGTCTCCAACCTTGGCAAATTTGCTGGCTGAGGAATTCTGGGAATTGAAGTCCACAAGTCTTAAAGTTGCCAAGGTTGGAGACCCCTGCTATAAAATATTGCCTCAAACACTGAGAGCCATTGCTATTCAGTGTCGATAAAGTTAAACTCTATGGTTTGGGAATAAGCTAGCAGGTTTTAAGATGGGTGGACTTCCATGTCCAGAATTCTGGGAGTCGAAGTCCACTTGTCTTAAAGTTGCCAAATTTGAGGGGGTGGGGGGGAAACCAAACAAAATCCCCTTGTCCGATGTCTTTGGAGACATGTCATATGTAAAAATAACGGATTCCATTACTTTGGTTCCCTCAGATCTTTGGCCATTCCAAACCACTTTTCTAAACTTTTTTTTCTGAAGTACTAAATAGAGAATTTCAGGAGGAGGCCCAGAGAAAGGAATATATGCCACTCAGAGTCACCTTGGGGTTGAGAGGGGCTGCAAATAAATTTAATAAATAAATAAATAAAAACAACAGGCTTGGAGATCCCAAGGAAGGAGGGGAGTCCCAAAGTGTTGGCAGATCTATTTTTCCACTCTTATTTATACGTGTTTTAACTCTATTAAAAAATTTTTTTAAAAAAGATGTTTTAAAATTGTATTTTATATTATTCATTGGGTTCTTTCCCCGAAAATAAGACCTCCCCGGATAATAAGCCCAACCGGGCTATTGAGCGCATGCGCTAAAATAAGCCCTCCCCCGAAAATTAGCCCTCCCTGAAAATATTGCAACACAGCAACAGCCATGAGGGGACCACGCTCGCTGACTCCTGCACCTCAAAAATAAAAAAGACCACCCCAAAAATAATAAGGTAAAATGCTTATTTCGGGGGTCAAAAGAAAATAAGACCCTGTCTTATTTTCGGGGAAAGATGGTAGAACGCCACCTAGAGTCTCATACATGAGATGGGTGGCGATATAAATGTAATAAATAAAATATATGTAATATAGCATTCATTCCAATAATAACCCTGATTGCTTCCTGGCATTACTGGCACTCTTTGGCTCTTATGATTCAATATTTATTTTTGCATGCCTAGGTGGCCCAGCAAATCGTGACAGAGGCTGCAACCCCAAGAAACCACTCTCAACTGCATAACAGGTGGAACGTAGGCTGTCCTTCTGCAAAAACTGTCTTTTTATTTCATTTTTTCTATAGCACCAACCAAGCATATATCACAAAAGAACAGGTCTGAGAAGTCCATACCCCGAGGGGCTTACAATCTAAAAAAACAGACAGAAGGAAAGCGTTTCTTTGGCAGAGCAAAATGGAGCGAGGGGTGGGGTGGGGGGGACGAAAACAGAAAATGTGATTTAGTCAATGGGTTATGTGCTGTTTATTTTCACTGAAGAAGAGTCCGTAAGTCTACTTGTGGCCTTTTTCGGGGATAAACTATGTCCATAGCTTGATAAAGATGAAGATCTGTGGCACAAAAGCAGGGCATTTACAGAATTACCTGAGAAACAGCAGTAGCTATTTAAGACTTATAGACCGCTTCACAGGGCTTTTGCAGCCCTCTCTAAGCGGTTTACAGATATAGCATATTGCCCCCATCAGTCTGGGTCCTCATTTTACCCACCTTGGAAGGATGGAAGGCTGAGTCAACCTTGAGCCGTTCAGGATCAAACTCCAGGCTGTGGGAAGAGTTTGTCTGCAATACTGCATTCTAAGCACTGTGCCATCACGGTCTGTCCGTCCGTCCTTCCTTCTTCCCTTCCTTCCTTCTCACTTAGCAATAGCTCTTAACTTGTATACTGCTTCATGGTGCTTTACAGCCCACTCTAAGCAATTTACAGAGTCAGCCACTTGCCCCCAACAATCTGGGTCCTCATTTTACCCACCTCGGAAGGATGGAAAGTTGACTCAACCTTCAGCTTGGTGAGATTCGAACTGCCAAATTGCAGGCAGCCGGCAGTCAGCAGAAGTAGCCTGCAGTACTGCACTCTGACCATTGCGCCCCCACAGCTCGGAAATCAAGGTCAGGGGATCTAGCAGAAATTGCATTTAATGCATCTTGAGATGCTTGATGTAGGGGAAGGGGAGGGAAATAGGGAAGTCATGGGAATCCCATACAGCAGGAATCCCCAATCCCCCCTGGGCCAAGGATCGCTACCGGTCCGTGACTTACTCGGAACCGGACCTCAGAGCTGGAGGTGAGCAGTGAGTGGGCCAGCGAAGCTTCATCTGTATTTGCAGACCCTCCATAATGCTAGTATCACCAGCTCGGCTCCACTTCAGATCATCAGGTATCAAATTACAATTCCGCTAACTGCCCTGACTTACGCCCCCCCCCCCACTGATATCCTGCTGTCAGAAGATGGGGCTGTGCATTGTCCATCTTCGAGAAGGAAGTCCTCAGCCAAAACAGCTGGTATGGTGACAGGGAAACTCTACAAGCCGTATTCAGTTTGGGGTTCAAAACTCCCCATAATCAGCCTCTTTCCTCCTCCACCACCACCACCACCACCACCCCCGAAACTCTAAAACTGCACACGTGGCAAAATAAGCAAGTATTATTGTTGCTGCTACCGTCACACATTCCTGGGACAGAATGTTTCCAATGCAGGAGTCCCAAGAATGTAAAGCTTTGAATATATTCCAACATTTCAAAATATATTCAATATATTCCAGCCTTATGCAGTTTTGAACTACTGGGAATTATTGTTGGAATCAAAGCCCACTCAGAGCCCAAAAGGCACTCTTTTCAGAAGCCCCCGCCCCCCAAGAAACTCTTATGCTATTTACCTTTTTACCAAGCTAAAATATGGTGGTGTTAAACACTGATGTAACCGGTTTTTAAGAGACCTGATTATGTGGATCCACATTTGAGGGTGTGTGGGAGGGAGATCCACTTTAGACCACAGATAAGGGATTCCGGGACAAAAACAGGACTACTCTAGTCTCACAATACAGATCCCTGGCATTGGAAAGGCCCAAATACTTCACAAAAACCATAGAAACCGCTGCAAAACACTTTTTTTTTTAACCAATGAAGGATTGAAAAAGTATATCCCGGGCAAAGGAGCTGCTTAAAGAAAACCTGCACAGTTGCAACAACTGTGGGGACAAACCGAGACACCTTCAGGCTTTCCAGACACTCCTCTTTTGGGGGAAGCCACTGAGGTGCCAATCCGGGCATCAACCTCCCTGCCTTATCCTAATGCCCCTAAGGCAGGGGTCGGCAACCTTAAACACTCAAAGAGCCACAAAGGTCCTAAACGGAAGCCCCCCCCCCCAATTCAATTCTGGAGCCAACCGGAAGTCCGGTTCACCCCCCACCATAGAGTCTCCTCCTAGCGTGGTGTCCTTTTTCCTCTGCTGATCAGCAGTCCAATTCCCCCACCATAGAGTCTCCTCCTAGCGTGGTGTCCTTTTTCCTCTGCTGACCAGAAGTCCAGGTCCCCCACCATAGAGTCTCCTCCTAGCGCGGCATCCTTTCTCCTCTCCCTGCCCTAACTGAAAGCCCTATCGATTGTGGAGCTGACTGGCGACAGAGGGAGCTGCAGCAGAGGGATGAAAGAGCCACATGCGGCTCCAGAGCCGTGGGTTGCTGACCCCTGCCCTAAGGAGGCCATCCTTCGCTACCTGCTCCCCACTCGATTTATGTCGCTTTGCTTTTGGGCCAAGCGCAGCCTAGTCTGATTCACTCCCCCTTGCACGTGTACCAGAGAGAGTGACTCACCACAAGTTGAGCATTTTCAGGCAGCTACAACAGACAAGTGAGAGGAGAAAGGAGGAAAGAAAGAAAGAGACAAATAAAAACACAGAAAGGAAAGGAGGAAACATTAGCTCAGAGTAAGATGGAAGCAAGTCACGGCAGTTCATGCAAACGTGCACTGCGGATCCTGAGGGTCCCTCACCAGCTCCGCCGACTTTCTCAGATTTGCCTCTACCTAACCCTCCTGTAATCCCTGAGGAAGTGAGACCGTGGTGGGGTCTTTCTCAGACGGACAAAAAGAAACCTTTGCAATAGCCCGAGACCTGATATGATCACAAGCAGGAGAAATGTCTTCAGTGAGGCCTTGGCAGAAGGGAGCGGGAAGCTTCCTGGACTATTTCTTGGAAAAGAAAACCCTAAAGAAACTCCCTGGGAAGGTCCAGATGCGAACACCTTAATGCCTTGAGGGACAGTAACATGCTATGACATAAGACCCAACATCGCTAAGAATAAAGATGCAGCTTTTGCACTCGGTTAGAAGATGCTTCTGGGAAAGTGGTTTTAAAGAGGAAAGGTGGCCTGGCGAAAAATCGAAAGATGACATTGGATTCTCAGCTAATTCAAGGCGCTATGAGGGATGGCTGACTGAGAAACATCTTGGAAGTAGTCATAAGATAACGGAGGGTAAACTTTGGAAGTACCATTTCTGTGGAAGGTTTGGAAACCTGAGCCAAAAACATAGACGACAGCTGAGAACAATCGTGACTTCCAGTGGACATTAACATTTCCCTAACTTCCACTTCAGTTACAGTTTTCAGTTCTGCACTGCAGATATCTAAATGGCCAGAGCGATATAGAAAACTAACTTTTTTTTTTCCTTAGTGGTTTTGCAATCCAGATCGGACAACCCTCATTTCTTCCGTCCCAGAGGAAACTTTCTCTCATGAAACTGGAGAAGGACATAAATGTTTCCAAGGGCAAAGTCCACGATATGCAGTCCTAGGTCCAAATAACTTGGGGAATAAAAAGATTATTTGAACTAAGTTGGAATTGCTCCAAATCTGTGTTTCTCAACCTTGGCAACTTGAAGATGTCCGGACTTCAACTCCCAGAATTCCCCAGCCAGCATTCGCTGGCTGGGGAATCCTGGGAGTTGAAGTCCGGACATCTTCAAGTTGCCAAGGTTGAGAAACACTGCTCCAAGTCAACTTCCAGAGCTGATGGGAACCACTACAGAAAAGTAGTGAGCCCATTCCTTCAGCCCTATCACAGAGAGGATGGTCTGTCTTTGCTTGGTAGATACAGAACAATTCTTTCGGCCGTTTTATTAATGCTATGGCCCAGACAGACATTTTTAAGAGCTGAAGTTTAGTTCATTTCTATAACATTTCCTGGAGAAAAAAAACCAACCCTTCTCCTAACTGCTGAAGACTCTTCCCAGCAACTTGGTATAAATGCAGTTAAATAAATGCAGTCTTTTTCCTATCTCCAGCCTTTCAACCACAGAAAGTCACTAACCGCCTGCTGTGTGACAAATGTTATCAGCTCGAAAAGCTAATAAAATACCATATTTTGTCACGAGGGTATCTGTGCTTATTTTTTTAAAAAAAACATTAAAATTCTCCTCCTTCTGAGCTCAAAGATGCTATAGAGTTGTTGTTGTCTTTTCCTTAAGGGAGAAGGTGGGAATGTTTGCGAAGTGATAAACTTTTTCTTAAAAGATTTTTAGGGCGATGGCTTCCTTCTCCTAGCTGGGGCTTCAGAACCTGAAGCCTAATTAAATTTAAGGCATGGATAACCTGCTTTCCTGGAAAGGATATTGGAAGCTCACCTTTAGCCTAGCCAGTCGTGGATCACCTCTGCCGTAAAACTTACAGAAATATTGTTATGATTGCTGAAAGACTCTCCAGAGTCTCAACACAAGATAATGTCAGGCAAGAAAAACAGCAGTTTTGTCTTTGAGGAAACTTCTTCTCAGTGTAAATAGCCAAGTGTGTCTGTCCTCACCTCCCTTGTGGAGAAAAAGAAATGGAGGGAGGAGGAGGCTCCCTATCATGCTTCCTAAAGTGATAATAAACCATGCACTGCAGCACTGGATGGTAGAGATGAAAGCAATGGCCTCGAGACTTCTAACAGAAGCAAAATAAATCCCACTGCAGGCCAAAATAACTCAGGGCTTTTGTGAGCCAGAAGAAGTTCCCCTACTGAACACAAAAATCATCTCTTTTCAAAGAGGAGTTAAAGCACCGCGGACCTTTGATCTTCAGAAGATGACTGGGGAGGGAGAAGTAGGGGAACATGGGTCTCTCTGAATAGTAAACTACACTATGCCAAATCGAAGTTGTTCGAAGTGAGAAGGGCAGTAAGGACCAACAGCTACAAGCCTTCACTCCTGGGGGGAATCGGTTACGCATGCCAGTTGCAAAATTCTTCTGAAACCCTCCGTCCAACCTGTGGCACATGCATCGGGTCAGAAGTAGCATGACCCGGACAGCCCAAAGGGAAAAGAAGCTGCACCCAGCAACGCCATGGTTATCCATGCAAGAAGGAAAGCGGGGGAAAAAAGGATCTGACCACACGTTATGGGCACGGGTGCATCGAAGCCTGGAAACACACCAACATATTTTGCACGGAGATGATGCAGGGGAAAACCTTGCTTGACAGCAAACATACTTAGCTTCCTCTACTACTTCCACCTCAGTACGGGCCGCAAGTGGTACGTTGGAAGGTGCTCCTGCTTGCTCTTCAACGTTCAACTCGCCGTTGGTTGAGCTTACCACCTGGAACGAATACCAACAGAGAAAGAAAAGCCTGTTAATTAGGGACCTAAGACCAGGTGTGGCTCAAAGCCACATCGAATGCAGCCCACAGGCCTTCTCGAAACCCAATAAACTAAGGTATCTTGAGGTCATCAGGTTGGCAATCAACCCTATCTTCCTTCTCTCTTGCAGCCTCTTTTACTCCATCTTGGCACATCTGTTAATCAGGAAGCCAGGGGTGTGGCACTCACAATCACCACTACAGGGGAGACTGCTTCATTCTGGAGGCAGAGGGCCAGGAAGGAAAACAGAAGGCGGTTTCAGATGATGGAGAGTTTTTGGTCCATGAAGTGACTTATGTCTGAACACATCGATCTTTTTTGCGCAGAAGATCCTTAATAAGTGTTTGATTGACAATAGCAATAGCACCTAGACTTATATACCATTTCACAGTGCTTCACAGCCCTCTCTAAGCGGTTTACAGAGTCAGCCTATCACCCCCAACAATCTGGGTCCTCATTTTACCCACCTCGGAAGGATGGAAGGATGATTTCAACCTTGAACCTGGTGAGATTTGAACTGCCAAATGGCAGGCAGCTGGCAGGCAGCAGAAGTAGCCCGCAGTACTGCACTCTCACCACTGCGCCACTATGGCTCACAATACACAATCCCCACAAGGGACAATGGAGCTAATTTGGCACAAGTCACCTGAAATCTGAATAATCAGTTACATACAGGTAGTCGATTTGCAACCGAGCCCAAAATGTCTGTTGCTAGGCAAGATAGTTGTTAAGTGAGTTTTGATCCCAACTGTTCTTGCCACGGTTGTTAATCCCTGCAGTTGTTAAATTAGTCACACGGTGGTTAAGTGAACCCGGCTTCCCCAATGCCTTTTGCTTGTCAGAAGGTCGCAAAAGGGACACTGCAGCCATCATAAACATCAACCACTTGCCAAAGGTCTGAATTCTGATCATGGGGACGCTGCAACGGTTGTGTGAAAAACAGACATAAGTCACTTTTTTTCTGTGCTGTGTTAATTTCCAATGGTCACTAAATGAATGGTTGCAAGTCAAGGACTGTCGGTACTATACGATGTGAAGCCTGGCCTTAGGAGAAGGAGGAGAAGGGGGAGGAAAAGGGTATATAGAATGTGGATTTGAGCAAAAATCCGATTTTTTAGATTTGTGGTCTAGGTCAGTGGTTCCCAAACTTGGCAACTTTAAGACTTGTGGACTTCAACTCCCAGAATTCTCTAGCTAGCTCTTCTGGTTGGAGAACTCTGGGAGTTGAAGTCCACAAGTCTTAAAGTTCAACTCCCAGAATTCTCCAGCTAGCTCTTCTGGCTGGATAACTCTGGGAGTTGAAGTTGACAAGTCTTAAAGTTGCCAAGTTTGGGAACCACTGGTCTAGGTTCTGCCTAAAACTCCTTCCCCAATTTCAGCCTCTTCCAATTAATGTGGATTAATTCCAACATTTCTCCGGCCAGATTAGTCTTCCTTGAAGTTCACACCTGTGGAAGATGTCCAGACTAGGAAAAGGCCTTCCTAAAGAATCAGCATGGCATCACAGCAACATCGCACTCCGTTCTAAGCCTTTCACGCACCTCTGATGTCATGCCCGTCCGCCCTCATCATTCTAGCAGAAGCCAAACCTTGCAGGTAAAAGAGGGAGGGGACCCTGTGCATGCCCAAGGGGAGATAGCCAAGCAGCTGTGCGGGAGAGAGGAGGAGGAGGAGGAGGAGGGGGAAAAAAAAGCAATACCTGGACAGATCCCCCATGCCGTTCGGAAGCCAAGTGAGAGGCCAGAAACATAGCATTGGTCTGCCGGACTGCCGGGATTTCCCACTCTCCTCTGCGTTCGGACATAGGCTGCCCAGGCATCAGCATGCAGGAAAGCAGAGAGACCGGAGGGAAGGCAAAAAGGTGAACCAGAACCAAGCAAGCGTGTGAAAAAAGCTCAAGAGGGAGAGGGAAGCAAAGCATTTCGGGCATCGAATATTCCCGTTGACAAGGAGGCCTACAGCAGCAGGGGTGTCAAACTCAATTTCATTGAGGGCCGCGTCCAGAGGATTCAGCCGGTTCAGACCGGTTCGCCTGAACCGGTAGTGGAAATCGTGGGTGGGCCGCCTGCCCCGGCTCTATGCCGTCTTATTTAGGCACGTTTTCAAACCGTACGCATGTGTGCAAGCCGCACGCACGATCAAGGCGCATAGGGGGAAAGCCGAGCGCATGCGTGGACAGGGGCACACGCACTCACATTTGTGAACCGGTAGGGAAAGAAAGCAAATACCACCCCTGGTCGCATCAGAGTTGTGTCTGACTTCGGAGGGAGAGGGGGGGGGCATAGCTAGGTGGGGCGTGGCCAGCTTGACGTCACTCATGTCGGGGGGAGCCTGTGATGGCCCGAGTGCTCTACCCACGAAAACGGGCACCTGAGTTCCCTTTTTGCTTGCGACTGTCTCCTGCAGCCCCCAGCCAGTGAAAATGGAGCTCAGGAGGGTCACCCGCAGCTCTCCCGAGCTCCGTTTTCGCTGGCAGAGGCACCGCAGGCCAGGCCTTCAGGGGGCTTGTTTCCAGGGGGGCCTGTGGGCCAGATCTAAGCATCCTGCGGGCAGGATTCGGCCTTCGGGCCTTGGGTTTGACACCCTTGGCCTAAAGGCACAACGCAGTCGAGGCATTTAAAAACAGAAAATAAATCTATATACAGGTAGTCCTCGAATTACGGCCCCATTTGGGCCCAAAATTTCTGTTGCTCAGGGGAAGATTTATCAAGTGAGTTTTGCCCCATTTGCCACCTTCGTTAAGTGAATCACTGCAGTTGTTCAGTTAGTGACACACCTGCTGAGTGAACCTGGCTTCCCCCATCGATTTTGCTTGTCAGGAGGTCGCAAAAGGGGATCTACGTGACTCTGGGGCACCGCAACCGTCATAAATATGAGTCAGTTGCCAAGGGTCTGAATTTTGATCATGTCACCATGGGAATGCTGCTACGGTCATTAAGGGTGAAAACTGGTTTTCTCACTGCTGTTGAATCTCTTTTCTCAGATCGTCATTTCTCCCAATTAGCACTGGAGACCTGAGCATTTTGTATTTTTATTTTAAATAACAGATTCACCCACCCTAAAAGCAGCCAGAGGAAGCTTGCTAGACTAAAACGAAGAGCAGTATTAATAAGGCCATTGACATCCCCGGCTTTTCTAGGTGCCCCTTTTAGGAATGCAGGCTGGAGATACGGAGGCACATTTAAAGCATTTAAGGCATAAGATGAACCAACCTGATTTCGGTAAGGCTGTACGGAGGATCGATCCCGGTGTATGTGGGCGTCTCTCATTACAGATGGTCCCGATTCTATATGCATGGGTCCCACCGGAGTGGGCTGGAAAATAAAACACAGACACGGGTGAATCACATTCGCTGAAAGCAAAACAAGATTAACACTCCCCGCGTTCAAAAGGGAAAAAATTAAAAAAACCCTTTTGAAAAGGAAAAATACAGTGTGAATACCCAGGTTCGCAGGAAGGTTCCCGACAAAATACAGGTAGTCCTTGGACGTACGACCACAATTATGCCCAAAATGTCAGTTGTTTATTGAGACATTTCTCAAATGAATTTTGCCCCGTTTTACGACCTTTCTTGCCGCAATTGTTCAAGGAGTCACTGCAGTGTGTTCAGTTACTAACACGGTTGTTAAGTGAATTGGGCTTCCCTGTTGATGTTGCTTGTCAGAAAGTCTGAAAGGGGGATCACGTGACCACTGTACTTGAGAGACCGCCTACTGCCAATCACCTCCAATAGACCGATTAGATCCCACAGATTAGGCCTCCTCCAAATTCCATCCACTGGCCAATGCCGATTGGCTACCACCCGGAGGAGGGCCTTCTCTGTGGCTGCTCCGGCCCTTTGGAATGAGCTCCCTGTGGAGATTCGGACCCTCACCACCCTCCAGGCCTTCCGCAAAGCCCTTAAAACCTGGCTGTTCCGACAGGCCTGGGGCTAAAGAGCT
The DNA here is from genome assembly GCF_051295495.1 of Thamnophis sirtalis. Lineage (NCBI taxonomy): Eukaryota > Metazoa > Chordata > Lepidosauria > Squamata > Natricidae > Thamnophis > Thamnophis sirtalis. The sequence goes on from NW_028261382.1 coordinate 6,194,208, forward strand.
GTTGCCCCCGTCTTGAATGGTATGACTGTTGTGTGTTTTTAAATTATGTATTGTTATGTATCGTTTATTTTTTATTTTTTGTCTGTAACCCCCCTTCCCTGATTTGATTTGTTAGCTGCCCTGAGTCCCCTTCGGGGGAAAAGGGCGGCATATAAATATAATAAATGAAATAAATGAATGAAGATAGTTCCGGTTGCACCACTAGGCTAGTTGTTCAACCTCCTGTCTGTATGCAGATGTGTCGTTGTCTCAAATGAGACCAATCACTGTTGTATCATCTGCAAACTTCAGTACTTTAACAGTACTTTTGCCCCCCTCAAACGGTATGGTTGTTGAGTGTTTTAAATTGTGGTATTGTTTTGTTCATGTTCTTTTTCTTATCTGTACCCCGCCCCCTCGCCCCCTTGATTTGGTTGTGAGCCGCCCTGAGTCCCCTCCGGGGAATAGGGCGGCATAGAAATATAATAAACTCAACTCAACTCAACCACTGCAACGGTCATAATTATGACCGTTGCAGTGGTTGAGAGACCGCCTTCTGCCGATTACCTCCCTCCGACCGATTAGATCGCACAGGCTGGGCCTCCTCCGAATTCCATCTGCCAGTCAATGTCGACTGGCGACTACACGGAGGAGAGCCTTTTCTGTTGCAGCTCCGACCCTGTGGAACGACCTCCCCATGGAGATTCGTACCCTCACCACCATCCAGACCTTCCGCACAGCCCTCAAGACCTGGCTCTCCCAGCAGGCCTGGGGATAGGTTTCCAATCTACCCGCCCGAGTGTTGACTGTTGAATGCATGTTGTGTTTTACCATTTTATTTTGTTCACTTATCGTTTGTCTTTTATTATTGCACCCCCTTCCCTCATGATTGTAAGCCGCCCTGAGTCCCCTCAGGGAGAAGGGCGGCCTATAAATCTTAATAAAATGTCTAAAATGTCTAAAAATGTCTATGAGCCAGCTGCAAAGAGCCTGAATTTTGATCATGTGACCATGAGGATGCTACAACAATATTAAGTGTGAAAAAATGGACACCAGTCACTTTTTTTCAGTGCTGTTGTAACTTTGAACGGCCACTCAACAAATTATTCTTAAGTCGAGGGCTACCTGTCCAGGCGGTAACATTACTTTCCAAATAACGAGACAATGAGAGGTTGAGTCAAAACTGGCTTTTAAAGAGCAACCCCTGGGGGGGGGGGGAAAAACCCACAGCAGATGCCACAGGACGACCACTTACAATTGGCCTGCCAACCCAGTCGTAGGCGTAATCGAAGGTGAATCCCCTCTTTTCAAATAACTCGGTGAAGATGGTTCGTAGGTAATCGTAGTCTGGTCTCTCGAAGAAGTCTAGCCGTCTGACGTAACGAAGGTAGGCGGCCATCTCCTCTGTTAAAGGGAATTAGGAAGAAGCAACATCAGACAATCTGTTCAGAAAGAAGTAGAAGCAGAGCACATTTCAGCGTTACCTCACTGGTCAGGTTAAAAAACCCCTAAATTATCAGTTTACAGAGGCAGAGGGGATGGAGAAATCTGTCGCATGGATGGGCCACCAAGCCACGGGTTTCTAAAGGGGGGGCCTCCCTTATGAACATCACTGAAATATTTGCAGACTTAGGGGCAAAAACGATTAGTAGTCATCAGCTTTGGAACAATTAAGGGTTTCTATTAGTGTTCTTGTTCTCCGAACTGGTATTGGACCTGGGTACTTGAGAGACCGCCTGCTGCCAATTACCTCCCAAAGACCCATTAGATCGCACAGGGTCGGCCTCCTTCTCTGTTGCAGCTCCGGCCCTTTGGAACGAACTCCCCGCGGAGATTCGGACCCTCACCTCTCTCCCTGCTTTCCAAAAAGCCGTTAAAACCTGGCTGTGTCGGCAGGCCTGGGGTTGATGAGCTCCCTTCCCCTCTCGACAGGTGTGGTTGTTGGTCATTTTAAATGTCTATTTTGTACTTGTATGTTTCCCTTTCCCGTTTAAGTTGTTCGCCGCCCTGAGTCCCTTTTTGGGAATAGGGCGGCATATAAATAAAATAAAACTTAAACTTAAGGGCACCGGTAGGTATAAAGATAAAATACGTAGCTATGGTCACTTCAAAAACTCAAGCTGAAGCAGAAATTTAAGACTTCATGGATTCTAATACAGATGTTATCTTCACACACCCACAGGCCTGACTAAGGAGGAGATGCAGTCTGCTTGCTTTCAGTAGCTTGGGCGATGGTGGGATGTGGATTATACACCTTTCTATGCTCTGAATTTCTTACACTGATGGGTTGTGGAGTCCAGATTGGAAGGGCTGAACTCAACAGAAAGTCCAAGTCATAAAAAGGCCAGGTGATTCGAAGCAGAGACAGGAAAGGCTCTGCCAGGGATTAAGTAAAGGTAAACGTTCCCCTCGCACATATGTGCTAGTCATTCCCGACTCTTGGGGGCGGTGCTCATCTCCGCTTCAAAGCCGAAGGGCCAGTGCTGTCAGAAGACGTCTCTGTGGTCATGTGGCCGCATGACTAAACGCCAAAGACAAACAGAACGCTGATACCTTCCCACCAAAGGTGGTTCCTATTTTCCTACTTGCATTTTTTTACATGATTTTGAACTGCTAGGTTGGCAGAAGCTGGGACAGGTAACGGGAGTTCACTCCATTACGCGGCGCTAGGGATTTGAATCGCTGAACTACCCACCTTTCCGATCGACAAGCTCAGCATCTTAGCCACATGGCCACCGCGTTCACTTCTAAAAGAACTGAAGTAAACTGGTAGAACTCCATGTTCTAAAGAAGTTTCAAGGTGAAACCCTCCCTCATTTAATCAATGTTTGCTACACGTGTTCAGATCTTTTCTTTATTCCCCATCAGAGAAAGAGAGCATCAAGCACCACAGTTTAAGCTTCAAATTTGGTGATGGAGAAACCATCTTCTGTCAGGTACAGAACTGAACGACTGGAGACACAACAACTATCCTGGCCACTGGTACCAGGCTTGACAGAACCAGAAGCCAACAAGATATCTAAGAGAAGCGTCAACAATGCTTTACCTGTTTGCTCCAATGAGAGAAGGCTTTGAACATTTCACCTGGGATTTGCCATGTTATTTTAATGCAAGTGTATCGTCTAGACTTGAAGTGTCCAATTGTGGCAACTTTTAAGTCTTGTAGACATCAATTCCCAGAATTCCCTAGTCAGCATATAAAATATGCCTGTTTTAGACTAGGCATCACAAGGTATTCACTGCAGCCTCTGTTTGTGACTGCAAGCCAACTGCAAAAAATGTTTTATCCAATGGGAAATCGATTGCAAAATGGGACAACTTGTCACAAGCCTGACAAACCATGATAAATCAGCCTAGTTAATAGAAATATTTGAAATATCAGGAGTTTGCAAGTAATTATTCACACGGGTTCAAGAAAAAGTCAGATTTTAAAGTGTCATCGAAATTTGTGGCCAACTCTAAACATAATGTATTAAACTATGGTTTCCAGGTTTAAAAAAAATTATACAGTGGCTAAGACGCTGAGCTTGTCGATCAGAAAAGGCCTGCAATTCGGCGGTTCGAATCCCTAGCGCTGCATAACGGAGTGAGCTCCTGTGACTTGTCCCAGCTTCTGCCAACCTAGCAGTTCGAAAGCAAGTACAAATTCAAGTAGAACAATAGGGACTTTTAGTGGCACAGTGTTCGTGCCCCTTTGGTGTTTAGTCATGCTGGCCACATGACCACAGAGACATCTTCAGACAGCACTGGCTCTTCGGCTTTGAAGTGGAGATGAGCACGCCCCCCTAGAGTTGGGAACGACAAGCACACATGTCCAAGGGGAGCCTTTACCTTTACCTTATTTCTCTGTACCCGCTACATTCTAAAAGTCACTGTTTTAATAGTTCTTATTTCTAGGGGTAATTTACAGAAATGATAAGCCACCAGAACTTACCCGGGAAGTTCTCACAGAGAACATCAATTGGAGTATTCCTCTTTGTGTCCCCAATCTTCTGGTATCGCTCTTTCAATGTATCAGCCTGTGAAATGCAGAGGATTCTAATTTTAAAAACTATTATTGGGTCGTAATATGTAGGGTGCTGTCCTGGAGAGAAGGACAGGTGAAGTAACCAGAGGAACAATCTTTGAGTTGAGTTATAGAAGTTTGGCAAGCATTTAGCTAAATCCTTGCATGTTGTCTGACACATCTTTATTTGCATCATAACTCAGCAAGTTTTGCTTTTTAACACCAACCCTGGGAGGGGGGGTAAGAGTAATTTAAATTTTTCCCACCTGCAAACTGAAACCAAATTGGTCCACTTTCTGTATACTAGCTGCCCTTTTAACTTGCTGGGGGAAAGTACGATCATTCAATCATTTTAATAGGGTGTTGTGAGTTGGTTTGTTTTAAAAATTTTCAGGGATTTTTATAAGCCACCCTGTGTCTTCTGGAGCAGCCCACCGAACAAATCTACTCTATCAAATTAGGTGGGAGGGAGAAACCTGGATGCTGGCAGTGAGATGTCCTTCCGAAAGGATGAGAGCAAAAATGAGTTGTCAGAAGAGGCAGGTAATTAACACAGAAGCTATCTGCCAAAACCCAACTGATGCACATTTTAGCATCTACCTTAAGGCCTTGCCATGGTAAACTGCCTCGAAGAAAATACATGAACATGTGTCCAAGAGCTTCCAAGTCATCTCGCCGACTCTGTTCTAAAACACGTAAGAGAACAGAACACTGCTCTAACATTCTTAATCAACATTAGGTAAGTAATTACATTCCTAGCAATTAACTCCCGTATGAAAAAGAAGACGTCCGTAAATAGGGAGACACGTAAGCAACGTTATCTACGAGGAGTCTGAGAAATTACTGATTTAGTAAAAGTTCGTTCTACACGTACAACAGAATTGAGTTGCTATTCATATTCTCCAAGGTGGCTATTCTCACATTCAAATGGAACACGCATCTGTGTTAAAACTAAACTGGACAATCTGGGGTTCTCCAGACGTTTTGCCCTATCACAATTTCTGACCTTTGCTCGGCTTTTTTTTTTTTTGTAATGTGTAAACCTGATTTATTCTTCTCTTAATAAAAAACAGGATTAAAAGCTTCATTTACTCGTTTTTGTTTTCAATTCCCAATATGTGGAAAAGCACAAAATTTCAATTTTGTGTCGTTACGAATAACGTCAGAAGAAGCTACTGTTGTTCTGTTTTGCTTGCAGGAGGAGAAGAAATACTGAATAAAAGCAGTGGTAGTTCTCACTTCCTAGTAGACAATTTTGGAAATGCAGGCTGACTAGGTCAATCCCAGCTGATAAGCAGCTATGAAAGGACACGTACTGGTAACGTAAACTTCTTTGAATTCATATTTATTGCAGGCATGCCGAAGTCATATTGCTATCTAATTTTAAAGAGTCACAATATGAAAATTAGCAGCTCCCAAACATGTTTGTGTGATATAAACAGCACAGAAAATTATCCATTAGTGCAACATATTATACTGAACAAACCTTTGCCCAGGTGTGTATTAATGGACATATATCTTGCTGTTCCAGTAAGGCTCTTGTGTTCTCTGTAAGGTATATGTTTTTGTGTTTCAGAATCAATGTACTCCTTGGCCAATCCAAAGTCTATTATGTGGATGATGTGTTCTTTCTTATTTCCTTGCCGGCCTCCTTGCCGGCCAATAAGAAAATTCTCCGGCTTGACATCTCGATAAATGAGATTCCTTGAGTGCACAAATTCCATTCGAGTAAGCTATAAAAAGACAAAGAAGTAAGTTACTCTACATCTCTGAATTAAAAATCCTTTGCTAACTGTTCAAAACTAGTATTTTGAATTAAAGTTTGCATGTTCAGGATCACCAGATATGAAAATACCTACTAGATTTATATACCAAGATGCTTTTTTGCCGTAGTGAAAATGCATTCCTTTATTTAGCTAAAGGAAATGGAAAATATAAGCTAACCAGATCATAATCGGTTTAAGAAGCTACCTTCTAAAGAATGCACAGAAATTATTCTGGGTTGGGCATTTTGTTCATTAAAGATGTTAAATTATAATCCTACACTGTTATACCAAATGGACCAAGAAAAGGCCACAACATGCCTCAAACTATCTAACCGTCCCTAGAAAACAGTTTGAAAGTCACTGTCCGTGACCTGATTTCAGTTCCTAACGCTCATTTGATACAGCCTATTTTAGCCACAAATCACCTGTAATCAAAATAGCAGCTTGGCTTAACTAGTGTTCTTTCAAGTGCCTGAGCTTCATTATGGAAACCCTTTGCTGAATCCATGGTAGTTAAATAGAACCAAAAGAAACTTATAAAGAAAAGTTTGCACAGCAGTCAAAAAAAAAAAAAGACAGCACTGTAATTGGAAATATTTGAGGTTGGAAGAAGGGAGGATGTTTACAAAAACGTGAAACTGTTCTTTGACTCACCAGCTGAATTGCTATCATTAAGACAGTCTTCAGAGTGAATGTTCTATCACAGAGGTCAAACAAGTCTTCCAAACTTGGGCCAAGGAGCTCCAGTACCATGGCATTGTATTTTCCACATGGACCATAATAAAATACCTGTGGGAAGCCTTCAACTGAAACAAATGCAAAAACAAAACAAAAAATTAACTGCACTATAGCAAGAGGATGTCACAGATAAAAGAACTACCAGCTTTGATGTAGGCCACCCAAATAAAAGTGCTAGAAAAATATATGCCAAGTTTCTTCATCACATTTCGTTTGATCTTTCCTTTTCAAAAACAAACCCTAAGTTCCGAATTAGACCTATGCCAGCGCAGCCATTCATGGCAACATTTATACCGCTGGCAGAATTAATTCACTGAATTTGATGGTGGCTTACAGAGCTATGCAGATGGCCTCTAAGATTATTTATTTATTTATTTTCTGTTTGGGACAAACAATCAAATCACCAACTACTTTTCCAAGGGACCACCAAGTTTCAAATCAGTTTAAGAATGCGAAATGGAGATATATTACTTTTAAAAAAACAACAGTGAAGGTTTTTGGGGGTGCAGAAAATGTTCCTTTGGCTCCTGTCTTGCATCTGATGAGTTATACGCACTACACTTATCATTGCTAAAAACTGCACCCTCTGATTTCTAGGGTACTTGTAGCTTTCAAACATACGGGTAAGTACTAGTTTCACTACACCCCGTTGCCACAATTCATTTTAACTCCTAGGAGAAAGATTTCTTACCTGAAGAGCCGAGGTGTTTATAAAATCTATACTCTAAGTGCAGTTGTGGGGCACGAGATTTTAATGGTTCCTATAAAACACAAAATAATGAAACGAAAATGAACTGATTGTTTAATGGTGGATTGTTTCACTAAATGACAATGTAGGAGCAGGAGTACATTAAATTGGTTTTGCAAATTTGCTTTCCAATTTGAATACACACACACTTGCTCTCTCAAAGTAAAGCCTTTCTATTGTAAAAATTTTATGCCACAGAGTCACATTTGTGAGGTGGATGGCTGTATAAATATAATAAATAAATTTAAAAGTAGTGGAAAAAACACATTGTTTTAAAAGGAGATAAACTGCCACGTCTTTAATGTTCAATGAGATATATTAGTGTTTCTCAACCTTGGCAACTTGAAGCCAGGTGGACTTCAACTCCTAAACTGCTAGGTGGAATTCTGGGAGATGAAGTCCACCCGGTTTCAAGTTGCCAAGGTTGATAAATGCTAAAATATATGATCATTTCCTAAATGTATACATACCCATATTAGGACTGTGTCATCTTCATAGGAAAGATGACAAACATGGCAAAACGTTCACTCTCAAAACATTCTGATCCTAAAACAGCCCACTCAACTCATAGAAAACGGTTCTGTATTCCAAAATTGGTCAGAATGGCTTCTTTCAGACCGAATCTATTATCGCGAGCAAGATGGACGCAAACCAATTCAATACATAAATCAATCTATTTCTCATGCCCACCGACTTAGGTGAGCTGATGGACGGGCATGTAAGCAGGATTCCTCATATTAGATTCTGCCATTCATCTGCTGCAGTCCTTTTAAAAACTTGGTGGCAAGCAGTAAGAGTTTTAAAAACAATCACTGGCATTTAAATTGAGCAAGGATTGGTTTTAGTGAGCAGCACAGCAGATACTGAATTGGTTTCTACAAAATTTAAAGGTAGTATCACTTTACAGCACATATATGAAATGTAGGCTGGATGTAATCAGGACAAATGTGGCTTGAAATTTTTTTCTTGTTGGGGTAATCTTCGGCATGCAGAAATGTTTTAAAACCACAAAACTACTCACCAGCTTGATTGCTACATATTCATTTGTGTAAAGATTTTTGCCTGCAAGAGAGAATTTTGTTTCAAATAGCAACCAGGATATGCAAATTATTATTTTTAGCTGTTAGGTTTCTCTAAAATTAAAAAAAAAAGGTTCTATAGCTTGTTTATTTATTATCAACTTTCGTTTGCAACTCACATTATCCCCAATAACCTATCTTCTGCGAATAATTAATCAATCTTTTAATGATTGTCTATATCAGTGTTTCTCAACCTTGGCAACTTGAAGAAGTCTGGACATCTTCAAGTTGCCAAGGTTGAGAAACACTGGTCTATATACTTTGAAAAGTAAATATCGAAATACAGGAAAGAATTATTCCTCAAAATACTTTACATTACAAGCAGGGGGTGTAACACCCAAGTAATAAAAATCCCAATTAACGTCAAGAATACTAAACCAAAGTTCATTAAAAAGGAACAAACAGGAAGTCAGAAAGCTGTGTTACATGTATGTATATGATGCCTGTATGCATTATAGCAACAGATAAAAAGGAAACGTTGCTACCACTACATGCAGCGTTTTATATGTACAGGCAACTTACGATGATTCATTCAGTGGCCATTCCTAGTTACAACGGCACTGAAAAAAGTGACTTGTGTTTTTCACACTTATGACCTTCTGACAAGCAAAGTCAACGGGGGAGGCAGATTCACTTAACAACCGTGCCACCAACCTAACACTTGCGGTGATTCACTTAACGATGGTGGCAAGGAAGATCATAAAACGGAGCAAACTTCACTTAACAAATGTCTCACTCAGCAACAAAAATTTGGGGATCAGTGGTGGTCCTAAGTTGAGGACCATTTGTGGGAGGAGATTCTGGCTAGCCAGGATTGAAAGCTGCTGAACCTGCGGGGCTCTTCTTACCTAGCCTGAGCTCTCCAAAATTGCCACAGCCGATCTTCTTGCCAACCCTAAAATTGGGCCCGACCATGAGAACTCCAGCCGCCGAAGTGGAACTTGATGCTCGAGAACTGTGCGTGCTTCTTCCTGGATTCCCTTTCCCTGTTCGCCTTTCATCTTTCTCCCTAGTAATATGGTCCATGATCTTGCAATAAAAAATATCTGGTAGTAAGTAGGATTTGGTCTTTGCACTTATTCTTGAAGAGAGAAATATAGATCCAGAAGAATCATTGGGTCAAACTATAAAATACTTTGGAGATCTTTTGGCATCATATCCGGGCTGTTCAGGCACTGTCACGGAAGGTCCGGGGATGACTTCACCGTCCTCAGCGAGGTAGAGGAAAACCTTACGCTACCTGCAGAGGGGCAAAAAAAAGGGGGGGGCAAGATCACAATCCGATTGGTAAAGGAAGAAGGTGAAACACAACAGGGATGTACAACAAAAAAGCCCCCTTTTATGACTCAAAAGAGTTGTTGGATACAAAAAAAAAAAGTCAGGAAGATTAAGACAAAAAGCGATTATTTATGGTGGCCTGCACTGGCTAAACAGCCCAAAACGAGCTATGTCAAAGTTACCAATCCCTGATACTACAGGTTTATGATTTACTTGTAACCTAATTCTGTGGTCCTACCTGGCCTGGGAAGGAAAGGCATAAAAGCATTTTGCTGTTCAACCCCCCAAAAAATGTTTGTTCCAGCTACATGTTTGTGGTGAAACCAATCTGGCTGGCTGACACTGAGTCACTATGCTCCCCCTAGAATGTAAGAGCCTCATGGAACTTAGGTGGCTGTGATAACACAATGAGCTTTACGGGAGTTCAGGAAAAATAGTGGGCAGTGGGCAGGACCATTAAGAAGGCAAGGTGCCTTTTGTCCTGAATAATCCAAAAACCTGTCTTCTTTTGCCTTTTAAAATAGTAAGTAATAATCAATAAGTCTGTAACTCATCTGGCAAAATACAAAACCTAAACATCTCCATTTACTTCTAGTATAGAAAAAATGAGAAGTAAAAAATATCCCAGAAATGACACATCTTGAGCTGCATCTATAGTTAACTAATTACAACGGCTAATACTATTTTTTAGTTTGAAAGGATTCCCCCCACCCCCCACTCCTATTCAAGCCAGCAGCATGAAAAGGCAGGGAAAATTGAGTTTTCAACCAAGTCTGAAGTGTGTGGTCTCAATAAGGAATTTGCCTTGAAAGCAAAACAAAAGTTTAATCTTTTGGTGTCAAGTGTAAATGAGAACAAAATAGAATAAAAGAAGTTAAATATTCTGATGTGTTTAAGGTAAAGGTTTCTCTCGCACATATGTGCTAGTCGTTCCCGACTCTAGGGGGCGGTGCTCATCTCCGTTTCAAAGCTGAAGAGCCAGCGCTGTCCGAAGACGTCTCCATGGTCATGTGGCTGGCATGACTAAATGCCGAAATGCTGTTCCCTTCCCACCAAAGGTGGTCCTTATTTTTATACTTGCATTTTTTACATGCTTTCAAACTGCTAGGTTGGCAGAAGCTGGGACAAGTCACGGGAGCTCACTCCGTTACACAGCAGTAGGGATTTGAACCACCAAACTGCCGACTTTTCTGATCGACCATCTCAGTGTCTTAGCCACTGAGCACCCCTTTCTGACGTATTAAATACATCGAAATTTGGGTCCTAAGCAGAAGCTCGTGGAGTTATTTTTGTTTTTAAGGGACAAAATCTGAGATCCATTCTAGATTACAGCAATTTTTGGACACTGCTGGATTGTTTAGGGGAGAGAATATTTTGAGTATCACAAATAGAAAATCACTCATCACTGGGTGATATGTCACGCACATAGCTTTAACATTTTCATTGGATTTTGACTGATATGCCAATGTAAGGGCTGCTTACCCTGTCTTGCATGATATTAAAATTTGAAATGTGTGCTGGATACATATTAAAGTTATTTTTTTTTAAAAAAATCAGTTGAGTATCCCATGATATAGAATTGTATAATGCAATCACCACAAAGTGAACAGAAAGACTGCCAGAAATACATACAAATAATTAATGCTACTACACTAAGCAAGGAGTAGAAAACTGCTGATCGGTTATATTTGGGAATTACTTATATAAACATCAAACTAAAAGGGGAAATAAAGAACAGAGTTTATAACCTGACTTTGGAGTTTGGTTCTGAAATCGAAGAGCCAACTGACCGTATTAAGATGCAGCCATTTCAAATGAATCACTAGGTAAATACCATCATCAAAATGCAACCACCGACTCATCAATACATTATATACATTTTCAATTAATCCGAATAGATTTACCACCTATTTTGAAGAACAGTCAACAACTGGAGGTGGTTGCCATGGAAGTGGCACATAGTTGTGCCCACGCAACAGGACTGAGAAGCTGAAAACAAGTAGCTACAGGAGAATCAGAAACCCCGATAATGCAAGAAGACTGAAAGGAGAATTAACCACCGCTGAATTTTTACTCTGCCCTAAGTGACCCCCTAAATAACAGAGATTAATAAACAATATTTATCCTCTTTTTTGGTTTTATATATAACAATCTGTTTTTCAAAACAAAGGAAAACACTGTCAAAGCAAGTAGAGTTCCAAAATTCCCTTTCAAGCTTGTTCCGTTTGATACAAACAGTTCAATTAAATTACAGTATGTTGTTCATAGCGCTGCAACTAACATTCCTTGGGAATCCAATAAGGTAAAGTTTAAGGTTCCCCTCGCACATATGTGCTAATCATTCTTGACTCTAGGGGGCTGTGCTCATCTCCGCTTCAAAGCCGAAAAGCCAGCGTTATCCAAAGACATCTCTGTGGTCATGTGGCCGGCATGACTAAATGCCGAAGGCGCGCGGAACGCTGTTACTTTCCCACCAAAGGTGGTTCCTATTTTTCTACTTGCATTTTTACATGCTTTCGAACTGCTAGGTTGGCAGAAGCTGAAACAAGTAACGGGAGCTCACCCTGTTACGCGGCGCTAGGGATTCAAACTGCCGACCTTTCTGATTGACAAGCTTAGCATCTTAGCCACTGAGCCACCGTGTCCCTGGGAACCCAACAGAATCACCTATCAAAACTCTCAATTATCAAACTTCTATATATACTTTACTTTAAACGGATCACTTCTGATTGGCAAATCAAATGGGAATGGTAATTTTTACATAACACGGAAGAATAAAGTTTCAGATAGCATTAGAATTTATTTATCGCTCTAACACCAATGGTTACATGAGCTATCGTTAATGAAACCTGATATAGATACCCAGGCATTCATCATGTGACTTGGATCAGTTTGGCAACCTTGGCAACTTGAGGATGTATGGACTGGAGGATTCTGGGAGCTGAAGTCCACATATCTTTTAAGTTGCCAAGGTTGAGAAACTCTGGTTTGGTTAAATCCCTTCAAGTCTCATATCAGAGACCACTTAGCAATCCAAAAGTCTAATTCCCAATTTATTGACCGAATGGATATGACTATACAACATTGTAATCCATAGTCGTGGTGAATTATTGTAAAGAACTGAAGACGCTTCTTGGATGAGAGGTGAAACATTTTCGAGAAAAAGCCAAGGGCGCTCAGTAGAGTTTGGGACAGCACCTTCAGGACAACCGTAGCCTGAATGATTGAGAATCTCCATTAGGCATTTATTATAAAGAAGTATCTTAAAAGGAAGATATATAGATATCTTTGTTGTGGTACTTTATAAATCCAAAGTGTTTCATTAAACAGAACTGTATTCTACAATTTTAAGAACATTTAATCACATTCCTCCCAAATCAAAGGCAGTATATGTCTATGTAACACTGAACAACAGACTGCCAAAATAATCTGCTGCAGATTTTTTACTGCCAAACAGGAAGAAGTTGTATTCCATACGTGAAGAGTTCGAGCAGTGTTTCTCGACCTTGGCAACTTTTAAGTCTTGTGGACTTCAACTCCCAGAATCCCTCAGCCAGCTGGCTGAGAAATTCTGGGAGTTGAACTCCACGGGACTTAAAAGTCACCAAGGTTGAGAAACACTGAGTTGGAGGAAAGATGAAAACAATCTTCTAGGAGAGACATATCATGATTGCATTAAAGTACCATGAAATTAAAACGGAACAATTATATCAAAGCAAAACTATACATTTCAATGCCGAAGTATTTATATCAGTTGCTACTGAAAGCAAGTTTGAAGCTGCTTCCACTAACAAATGCGTTTTAGTTTTAAGTTTTAGTTACAGTTTTAGTTTAGTTTTAATTTAGTTTTAGTTACAGTTCCTCTGAAACACCTACAGATATTTCCTATCTATATGAGAATTTGAGCTTCTGGCCAAAAGTATAATCTAGGATATTTTTTTAAAAATTACTTCCACTTTCAAAAACTGCTTTTTATTCTTTCACATAACAATATTTCTCTCATCTGGGAAATTAATTAAGGAAGACATCATTTCAATTCAACTATATTTAACATTCCTCTCGTTGTAGCCTGTACCTCTCATCTCCATCTTTTACCTATTTCAACATCCTCATAGCATTTAATTTGTTGACTCAAGGTCTTCAGGTTGACGTTTACCAAACAAACATCAATTCCCCAAAAGTCAAAAAGGAATTTCGTCAAGAGTGACGTCCAACAGAGAGAAGTACTGCAAAAAGATCATCATTCAGCTACAGACCATAATAAACCACTGCACTTTAAGCACTGAGTCATCTAGGTTGAAAGAAAAACAAGGCAATCAGGAAGGTGCAAAGAGGAAGCCCAAGAGAAGAAAAAAGAAAAGAAAAGCATATTCCTTTGGTGTGTTTGCTTCCTTACATCCTTACAAACTGTTCAAGTTTGGCTTGTCACAGAGGGAGCCCATGCTAAAAGTGATCCATCCAGGCTGCAATTCAAAACTCAGGGGAAAAACAGGTTCTTACACCAAGGGGGAGAGTTCAGATTTTTAAAAAACAGAAACTTTCTTTTCCAACAGAAGAGGAAATTTACACTTCAGAATTGAACTGTGGAATTCTCGTCTCAAAGGTGCTTTTTCAAAGCACTTTTTCTGGAATTTTTCAACTTGAGAAAGAAGACGTTTCACGTCTCACCCAAGAAAGCTTCATCAGAAGAACTGACGAGACCCCCGCCCAAGCAGCTTTACCAGAAGAACAGAGGAAGAAGCTTCTTGGATGGGAAGTGAAATGTCTTCAAAGAAAAACAGCTGCCTTTTGAAAAAGTACTTTTGAGACAAACCAGGAATGACTGAGAATCTCCACAGACATGTCTGTCTGTCTGTCTCTCTCTCTCCCTCTCTCTGCGGTTTTTCTTGTGGACGTTTCATTACCCCATTGGTATCATCATCAGGACTACAAGGGAGCGGAATTTGCAAATGAACAATTGGGGAATGAACAAGGAAATGTCTTCAAGAAAACAACCAAGCTCAGAGGGCACCAAGGACCGACAGCTCTCCCCACCCCAGATAGATAGATAGATAGATAGATAGATAGATAGATAGATAGATAGATAGATAGATAGATAGATAGATAGACAGACAGACAGATAGATAATAGATAGATAGATAGATGATAGACAGACAGACAGAGGGATAGATATAGATAGGGAGAGAGAGAGAGAAAGAGAGAAATAGATATAGAAAGAGAAATAGAGAGATAGGGATAGATAGATGATAGATAGATAGATAGATAGATAGATAGATAGATAGATAGATACAGATAAAGAGATAGATAAATGGATGGATGGAGATGATAGATAGATAGATAGATAGATAGATAGATAGATAGATAGATAGATAGATAGATAGATAGATGATAGACAGACAGAGAGAGGGATAAATATAGATAGGGGGAGAGAGAGAGAGAAATGGATATAGAGAGAAAGAGAAATAGAGAGAGAGAGATAGAGATAGATAGATGATATAGATAAATAGATAGATAGATAGAGATAAAGAGTTAGATAAATGGATGGATGGAGGTAGGTAGGTAGATAGATAGATAGATAGAATGCATGCATGCATGCATGCATGCGTGTTGTATGTATGATGTGTGTGTGTGTGTGTACACAAACATACACACAAACCAACCCACGGCAAGGCACCTCACAGGCCCGGGGCAGCCGTTTCCCAGACGGCGGCGGTGTGAGGAAAGGCGTCTCCGCTTCAATGGATTTCGCCTCCCCAGGCAAACCCTCCGCGGGGCTCTCCACGTGGCCGTCCCGACGTGCAGCGCCGAGCACCGCCGGGGCCTCCGCCTTCCTCCCTCCCTTCCTCCCTCGCCCCCTTTCTTTGTCTCCTTCCCAGATGGCAGCCGAGGAAGAGCCCGCCACACGGAAAGCCTGCCTGCCGAAGGCCGGCCCGGGGTTGTGTGGAGGGGACCGGGGGTGTGTGTTAAGTTGGCTCCGGAGAAGCGACCCCCGACCCAAAACGAAGGCGGGGAATGGGAAAGGAGCTGCCCGGGCGCCGTTTAAACGCCCCACATGGCCGGAGGGCTCCGCCCTCGAGGCGGGGGAAGGGGAGGAGAAGAGAGCCCCCCACAACTCAGGAGCCCCCCACTCAGCTCCGGGCCTTCGGGGCGCCCCCTCAGCGGCGCAGGGCGAGGAGCGACGCCCCCCCTTCCCGCCCTCTCTCGCGAGCGTTCCCGTCGGCTACGGTTAACGGCGGACGCCCCCGCCCGCCTCCCTCTCGCCCGGAAAACCCAGCCCGCAGCTCGGCCTTCTTACCGTCCCGAGGAAAAGCCGCTTCTCCCGGCTGGGAGGGGGCGCGAACCCGGGGCCACTGCCCCCTCCTTCGCTGAGCGCTCTGAGGGGAGAGGGGGGGGGAGCGGGCCACCCCGGAAGCGCTTCCCGCGGACACGCCCTACGACGGCCGGCGCCCTATGGGAGAGACGCCAGCCGGCCCGAGGCGCGCGTCACAAAAGTGTTTCCGGGGCCCGGACGCCCTAGCAACCGCGTCCGGTTGCTAAGCGGGATAAGGCGGGGCTTCGGACGGCGGGGCCTGCGCAGGCGCAGAAAGGCGGGAGGGTTTCCTTCAGCCAGGAAAGATGATGGGGATGAGTGGGGGGGGCGGGAGATAGTGACACGCGGGTTGTGGGGGGTCACGTGTGAGTTGTTTATATGCTGGTCCTGGGAAGGGATCCCTGGCTTGAGCAGGGATGGAAGACCACTGGATGGTTGTTGTTTCTTCTCCTCCTCCTCTTCCCTTCTTCCTTCTCCTCCCCCCTTTCTTCATCTTCACCTTCTCCTTCATCCCGTTCTCCTTCCTCCTCCTATTTTTAGCCTCCCTCATCATCTTCCTCCTCCCCCTCCTTCCTTTCATTCCCTTCTTCCTCTCCGCCTTTTTCCTCTTCTTCCTTCCCTTCCTCTCCTCCCCCATTCATCATCTTCTTCCTCTTCCTCCTCCCTTCTTCCTCTGCTTCTTCCTCCTCCTCCCTTCTTCCTCCCCCTTATCCTACATTAAAAACTAAGAAACCTATAGCACCATACAAAGGAGCAGAAAAGATTTATTCTGACTTCAAACCCAATTCCTTTAGATTAACAGTTGGAAGGGACCTTGTAGGTCATCTAGTCCAACCCCACCAAGCAGGAGACCCTACACCATTTCTGACAGATGGCAGTCCAGTCTTTTCTTGAAAGCCTCCAGTGATGAAGCTTGCACAACATCCGTTCCATGGGTTGGTTGTTCTCACTGTCAGAAACTTTCTCCTTATTTCCAGGTTGAATCTTTCCTTGGTCATTTTCCATCCATTATTCCTTGTCTGGCCTTCGGGTGCTTTGGAAAATAGCTTGACCCCATCCTCCTCTCTCTGGCAACCTCTCAAATATTGGAACACTATTATCATCTCCCTTTGTCCTTCTCTTCACTAGACTAGCCGTGCCCAGGAGTTCCTGCAACTGTTTTTCATGTTAGTCCCCTAATCATCTTGGTTACTCTTCTCTGCACTCTTTCTAGAGTCTCAACATCTTTTTTATAATGTGGTGACCTAATATAATGGGAATTCTGGAAACCCTAAACTCAAAGCAGTTGAATATTTAGCCGGAATATCCTGAAAGCAAACTTCCTTATCTTTCCCACTGCCACAAAGTTCGATACAAGAAAAGTATGAATACTCATAATCTTTAAAATCATTATTTAAGAACTAATCGCAGTCTGCACATAAACAAACCAGTTACCCAGATAAAAAAAACAAGAATAGCTGTGCCGAATTCTGTAAAACTGTTATATCTTTATTAGGCCGATTCCACAATTACAAATAATGTAGTAATTGGTTAATCGGAAAAAAAAATTAACCCTACCCTCAATGCCATAAAACAAAGATGGAAGCAAACTGGAAAATCTTTAGAAGTGTTAATCTATTATTTCTAATATCAGAAATTCTATGCTTCGGGTTGCCTTCGTACCCAAATTTGGTCTATTCAAGCTAGAGCCATGTAGAAATTCTACTATTCTGCCACTCAATTAAGTACATTTCTTGGGTCTTATTTCTTTTAAATCCAAAATAATTATTCGTTCAGTATGTTCTAGTTTACAGAAAAAAACCAGCATACCAACAAGATTTTGTACAGAAGCATAAGAATGTTATTTAACACTGGTATGGCACAGAACTTTAATAAGTGCTTAAAGAAGCAAAAACAAATTTAATACGAAGCATTTAGTTACTAGTTAGGAATCATTAAAACACTTTTAAGTATTAAGAGCATTGTATCAATGACCTGACTTTTTTTTTTTTAGTCTGCCAACTTTTAGGTTATTTTAGTCAACAGAATAGCATGCCAGATGCTTATAAACACTTGATTCAAACGGAATATATGCAATATATATATACAGCCTATGCACAATGCTCTCGGAGCGCAAGATCTGCTTTGCAGATCCAGGATTAGCTCACATTTGATCATCTTCAGATTCTTCCTGCTCTGCAGGACAAGGAGGCAAAGGGCGTGCCCTGTTAATGGGGAAAAAAATACAAGTCAGCGACTGTTCACATCTTTAAAATTCCAGTAAATTATATTTTCAATAGCTGAGCCCTTAGAAGAGACTAAAAATATCGTAAAGGCACGCAGCCTTCACCTTGAACTGGGATCTGTTTTCCAGTTAGATCAGAAACCTTCTAAGCTCCCTTATCATACAGTCACTTCTTTCTTTCTGTGTTGCCATGAATAAAGATTCCAGAACATGGTCTATTTTGACAGAGGTCGGAAATTCTATTGCCTAGCTCAGTGTTTCTCCACAATGGCAACTTTTTAAGCTGTATGGACTTCAACTCCCAGAATTCCCCAGCCAGCTCCATAACAACTTGAAGTTACCAAGGTTGAGAAACACTGAATTAGGTAACGCTGGAAACGCTATTTTAAAAAACTCATTTGCAAAAAGCAGTGAAACAAAAGCTTCCCTATGTGAAATAAGCTTCCCAAAATGTTTGTAAGGTTGACTTAGTCTTCTGTCCTTCCAAGGTGGGTAAAATGAGGACCTAGAATGTTGGGGGCAAGAGGCTGACTCTGTAAACCGCTTAGAGTGGGCTGTAAAAGCACTGTGAAGCAGTATATAAGTCTAAGAGCTATTGCTATTGCCACTAATACCTAGTAAAAATCCATTTTAGACATGGATTCTCCGAAACTCATGCTGTACCGAGTGAACAAGGCTAGGGAATTTTCACTGAGCAGTAACTAAGGTGGTTAGATCAAGCGAGGTAGAAGTTTTAAAACTTGCTTCACTAATTCTCCTGTAGAACATTAAATGTGGAATATCCTGGCAGGTGTTTTGCCACTAGGAACAAACAGATGGCTGTTCTGATTCCCCTCGTCCCACACCAACACACTCCGAGTCAAAGATAAGTTACGGCATTTAATTAACAGACAGACAGGTCCTTGGCAGCAAACCGGCACAGACAAGTTTGAGCAGCAATCCAGCACAGATAAGCCGTGGCAGCAATCCAGCCTGTCAAGCTCACAATAATGTTCTCCAACATTAGTTCCTGCATTGACTTCTGCAAAAAGGGCGTGTGCACAAGCAGTCCTTTTATAGTCTGGAGAGGAGCCTAATGACCACCAGCTGAGTGCAATCACCTCCTGTACTTGAGCAACTGTTCCTGATGCCTATTAGCTGTTCAGTGCCGGGCATCCAGGAACAACTCATTGCTGGCGTCCGGATCACTCTCCCTTGTCTCCACCCCACTGGTCCAAGGCTCAGGCGCCTCCTGGTGGCCAACCAGCCTCTCTGCACCCTGCTCGGAGTCGGAACCCTGTCCAGGGTCCTCCACATCCTCCAGAGCCGACTCATAGGGCCCCTCACCTGTCGGAGTCTGGTGGCAGCTCCAACGGCTCCTGCTGAGCCCCAACAGATAGCCATCCTTACCTCTTTCTCCGTTTCCCTATTTCGCTGCACCCGGGCTCCTCCTCCGAGTTGTGGTTCTCCTTTTCCCGACGATTTGGAGTTTGCCTGAAGAACTCCCCGATGCCTTTTTGCCAAGTTGGAGTTGGCCTCACACATACTGGGTTGCCTCCTGCGTACTTACTTTCCCCTGTGGAAAACAAACCAGAATTCATCAGTGCCCAGCTAACAAAGAAACAGCAACAACAACAACAACACACCCAACTTACAAGTAGGCTTTGATTGATTGTTTGATGACAGTTCGAAGTTATGATGGCCTTGGAAAAAGTGGTTTGCCACAACCTGGCCTCAAAGTTGACTCTTGCACGTCCCCTCGGTGTGTCACGCGATCACAATCAGGGCACTTGGCAACCTGCTCTCATTTACAATAATGGGAGCAATTTGCAATCACAGGATGGCAATTGGCAACCTTCCCAACCAATTTCTACAAGCAAATTTGGGGAAGCCAGATTCACTTAGCAATTGTGGTTTGCTTTGCAAAGTCAGGTCTGGTTACATAACTCACTCCATGATTTAGCAAATTACATGCCAGTTTCAATCCTGGCTGTAAATTGAAGACTACCAGTAGTAGCTACAAAAGCTACTACTCTGAGCATTAATCTCTGAATGCTCAAGCTATGTCAAGTTAGTTGAAACAAGCCGTTTTTGCTAAACTGGAATGCAAGAGTGACAGCATGCATCCGATTAGCAATTTCAAGTATCGATCTCACAGAAGTGAATATGTGAGGCTGCTGCCTATTCCTAAACTATTTGAGGAATTATTCCCAGAGCATTAAAAGCACAAAATATTTTAGGCCCAGCTCAAATATATTGACTCAAGAAGAAACAGCAGAACAAAAGAAAAGCCTAGAAACTATATTATACTTGGCAACGGTTCACCGACAAATGCGCGCTCGACAAAAGTGTGCCGACAAAACTGCGGGGAGAAATGCGCAAGTTCGAAATCACGCCGACGAATGAGCACAGAAGCACGCCGACAACAGCGCACCGACAGAAGCGCGCTCTAAACCTAAGCAGAGAGAGGAAGATACTCAGACTTGATTCACACCCCGGGTCAGTCTCTCTTTCCACTTCTACCATCGGGCAGAAGACATCAAAGTATAGCCAGGTGAACGAATAGGTTTAAAAATAGTTTCTATCCTTGGGCTGTCAGACTTTTAAATACAACCACAATCACTCCACGCACACGGGGAAACGAATGACTAGTTGTTGTTTTTTTCTTTCTTTTTTCGTTTCCGCTATAATGTTGAAACCAGTGAGGTTAAAACCAATTCCGTTGTATTTATTTTCTGCAATGACAATAAAGACTGCACTACTAACATAAGGCAAAAGTCACTTCACAAATGTCTCGCTTAATAGCAGAAAGGCGGGGCTCAATTGTGGTTGCACGTGGAAGGATACTTGTACTTCCAGAGCAATTCTAAATTGAAAATCGCCAGCGGCCTTCAACCTCTGTCCAAAGCAGCATTAAAGCCAGTCATGTATCTTACACACTCACCTTTCCTTGATGCAGGAGACGAACTGACATTCACCTGTCCAGAGCCCAGCGCCTTCCGAGGAGCCCTAGCAGCTACCACTGGCAGAAAGAAAGAATTAAGAGATTATTTACATTTTAAAGATGCCATTAAGCCCAATTATCTAGGCCTCAGGCTTCTTATTTACAAATCCACAAAGAGGAGGGCAATTTTATAAAATGCAGGGTTGAAACCAGTGACAAGGGCGAATGTGCTCTCCTTCAAGGTGCTTCTATCTAGTCTAAGCTGATGAAGGTTTGACTGGATGCAGTTTCCCAGCTGTGTGAATGCAGCCCGAGACAAAACCCTTTTATCTTTTGTCTTCTTGAATTAAAAGTCAGCACCTCGGTTCCTTTTAAGGAGGAAGCTGACTTTTGTGTATTTCATCTCAGCAGCCATGCCAGGGAGGGCTACCTTGAATGAGAGCATTCCTGCATTTCAAAGGGAGTTTCACTGGGAGTTGCAATACACACCTTGCGTTCAATCAACAAGGTCAGCTAAAAATCTAATGCCCTGGGCACCCTATGCTAACCTCGGTTGCCTTTTTCAGGGCTTGCTGGGTCTTAAATCCAGCTTAATAGCCTAAACCTAGTTAAAATCCATCCCGTTTAGAAGGAAGATGGAGGAATGCAAGGCAGCTGCTTTAAATATGACAATTCACACACCATTCTTTTATCCAGGATAAAAGCCGCTAGAGTCAGACCCGGGTTAGTCTCTTCGCTTTCCTTTCCCCCTCCCCTCCCCATGTGGTATGAACCTAATCCCTTTAAGCAGTTAATTATTAGAGACCTTATGCAAGCCGGCTAGTTCTGCATCCTGGTTAGTTCTACATCGCAGTTAGTTCTGCATTCCAGTTAGTTCTATATCCCACTTAATTCTGCATCCTGGTTAGTTCTATATCCCACTTAATTCTGCATCCCGGTTACTTCTGTCTCTCCCTTCTGCATTCCAGTTAGTTCTATATGCCACTTAATTCTGCATCCTGGTTAGTTCTATATGCCACTTAATTCTGCATCCTGGTTAGTTCTATACCCCACTTTATTCTGCATCCTGGTTAGTTCTATATCCCATTTAATTCTGCATCCCGGTTACTTCTGTCTCTCCCTTAATTCTGCATCCGTTAGTTCTGCATCCCAGTTAGTTCTATATTCAAGTTAGTTCTGCATCCCACTTAATTCTGCATCCCGGTTAGTTCTATATCCTGGTTAAGCCTCTGCAAATGCGTTTACCTTTCCGATAGGCACCGGAGGTGCCTCCGCAGTTCGCCTTGGTCCGCACCATGCCCGTCCTTTGCCGTTGCACCGAAGAAAGAAAAATCTGGACTAAAACGGAAGCCGGGAAGGCAAAAGGCGCAACTTTCTTGCAAAAGTGGCCGAGCTGCTCCTTCCTCCGGCCGCGATATTCGGGCTTCCCGCGCGCGCGCCGCGCTCCCATTGGCCGAGGCGGAGGCGGCGAGCGGCCAATCACGAGACAGCCCGCGATTTTCGCCCGCCGTTCGAAAACTCCGGCCTCGTCTGGTTCCTTTCGCCGCCCGGAGTCGTCCTTGGGCGGGAGAGATTTCCCTTCGAACTCCGGGGCCCGTCGCAGGTCGAATGGACCGGATCGGGAGAAGTTTGATTTGGGCTCCTCTGAGTCGAGGAGAAGGGCGCCCCCGCCCGTGGCAGCCGTAGTTGAACGTTATGTGTATATGTATGTATGTATATGTGTGTGTGTTATGTGTACATGTGTGTGTGTGTGCGTGCGTGCGTGTATGGGGGAGGGGAGAAAAAAGTGAAAGGAAAGAACAATATATACATACATACATATATATATATATACATACATACACACACATGTTTTCGTAGATTTTCACGTGTGTAGGTATGCTGTATTCGGGTCCTTTCCCATGTAAGATTGAGATTGTCTTGGCAACGTTTCGGGGAGGTCTCACTCGCCATCTTCAGGCTGGATGGTGAGTGAGACCTCCCTGAAATGTTGCCAAAACAATCTCAATCTTACATGGGAAAAGACCCGAATACACACACACACACACACAAGATTTTACATAAAGTAACAAAACAAATCTGAAGGAGGGGGGGAAAGGAAGGGGGAAAATGTGGAAAGAAAGAACAATGCACACCTCCCTAGGAGTTGTAAAGATTGGAATCAAGGGGTTTGAAAAATATAAGTGTGTAACACACCGGATTATAAATTGACATACTGGCTGAGTTTGTACAGTGCTGCACTAACTAACCATCTTCTTAGGTAATGTGTTATACAAAGCCAGCTAGTGAGATGTCACTCTTCAAAAAACATGCATAGGACAGCCTTGGTAATAATACCAAAGAAATCCTGCAGAGATCTCATATGAAAGATAAAGGTTCTCTTCGCAGATATGTGCTAGTCGTTCCCGACTCTAGGGGGCGGTGCTCATCTCAGTTTCTAAACCGAAGAGCCAGCGCTGTCCGAAGAGGGTCTCTATGGTCATGTGGCTGGCATGATTAAACATCGAAGGTGCATAGAGCGCTGTTACCTTCCCACCAAAGGTGGTTCCTGTTTTTCTACTTGCATTTTTATGTGCTTTGCGACTAGGTTGGCAGAAGCTGGGTCAAGTCACGGGAGCTCACTCCATTACTCGGCGCTTGGGATTCAAACCGCCGGTCTAGCAAACTCAACAAGCTCAGCGTCTCAGCCACTGCTGAGTGGCTAAATAAATAAATTTATTTATTTAAATAAATAAATAAAATAAATATCAAAGGAAAATGGGGCATAAATTAGAAGCACAATCCCTTGTTTAAATCTGCAATTCTCAACGAGAACTGGTTCCTTATCTTTTAAGGCCCCCTACTAATTACCCAATAAACACCCCCTTAAACCCCTTTTTCTGTCAGTGCCATTCCACACCCAATCAAAGGGTAACTTCATTTGGTTTACAATACAGCCAATCTAAACCCATCAAGCCTTGGTTGAAAGTGATAACAAACAGCTTGCTTCTGCAACTCCATTAGGGTGATAAACTCCCCAAGACTTAATCGGTTTTAAGCCACTTGAGTTCCATTGTCATTCACCAGAAGCAAGAGGCCAAGAACCACTGCTGGGTGTTAGTTTGTTGATTGAGAAATGTGTCAAAAGCATCTTCCCAGACTTAGCATCAATGCCTATAGGAAAGGGAATAGCTAGACCAGGCGTCACCAACTGGTGATCCGCAAGAAAATTTTGGTGGCCTGCAGATAATTTATTTGCATTTTTTTATATTGCGCTAAATCAGGAGTCCTCAAACTACAGCCTCCTCTGGAGGGGTGTCCACATTTTTCCAATATTTCCAATATTTAGCATATGCGATCCTTGCTGCTGTCAGTATGTGTAAAAATATGTGGTCCTTTTATCATAGCCCTCTGGTAATATACCTAGGAGATATATTTCTGGTTTCAACTCAATATTCTGTTTAATTATCATTTCCAGCCAGTTACACCTATCCTCTGCGAGCTGCACTGGTTACCGATATGCTTCAAGGTGCTAGTCGTAACTTATAAAGCCCTTCATGGTATTGGATCTGGGTACTTGAGAGACCGCCTGCTGCCCATTACCTCCCACAGACCCGTTAGATCTCACAGGGTTGGCCTCCTCCGGGTGCCATCTACCAGCCAATGCCATCTGGCTATTACCCGGGGGAGGGCCTTCTCTGTGGCAGCTCCGGCCCTCTGGAATGAACTCCCCGCAGGGATTCGGACCCTCACCTCTCTCCAGGCCTTCCGAAAAGCCGTCAAAACCTGGCTTTGCCAGCAGGCCTGGGGGTGATGAGTTCCCTCCCCTCTCGACATGTATGGTTGTGCGACTGTTGTTTACTTTTATTATTTGTATTTTGTTTTTTATGTTCCCCTTTTTCCCCCTTGAATTGTTTGCCGCCCTGAGTCCTCCCGGAGAAGGGCGGCATACAAATAATAAAATTCTATTCTATTCTATTCTATTTTTTATTTTCTCCCAATATTTTCTTGCTTTCCTGCACGTCCACCACATGTGGTAGTAGGTGCCTGGGGTCTGATTACATTTCCAGCACTTAGCGGACAGTTTTTAGAAGGTTTTCCCCACTTCTCAAATAAGGTCCCTCATTTCACTTGTCCTGCTGTGTTCAGGGGAGCTCTTGATAAAACTGGTCTATCAACTAAGGACCTTGAACTTAGGAAAAGTCTTAACTTTCTCCTCTCATCCCAACAGTCGCAGTGATTTATCTTCTCTGCCATTGTTTTGTTTCCTCTTCAGTGAAAGAGGAAGTTGGGTACAGACAGTCCAACCGAATCCTTTGAGCTTTCCTTGTTCGTGAAGCCAAGAAGATAAATAAAAGCTGCGGGAATTTCCTGATGCTGGAATGTTTAAACCTTATGCTTGTGTTTCCACTTGATAGCAAAGGTTTCCACTGTTTTTTTTTTCTTTTCTACAACAGTTTGCCGACCGTTGCAATCTGCTTCTGGGAACAAATTGCAAAATGTCTATATTGGTTTGACCATGTCAGTCTGAGGAAAACATATTTTATGAAGAATGATCTAAGTCACTGGGTGGTCCATTCCAGTAAATATTGATAAGCACATCCCAAAAAATAGACAATAGCAATTCCACTAAGGTTTCCTTAAAGAAGGAACAGTAACAATGCAGGCTTGGAAGGTTTCCCAACACCGCTAACTGAGTTTCACCTTTTGGAGCAGTATATAAAAGATTATATTGGATGGAGCTTCAGGACTTCTTAGCTTCCTCTACAAAGAACACAGACTTTGCTTGGGACATGGAGGCTGATGCCTTTATATGGAAATTATGTGTATTGTTTTGTGTTTTGTAAAAAAAATATGATCCTGATTAAGTTGGGATATGTTTGTCTCATATTTGAATTAAATCTCTGTTGGAGGAGATGCTAATGATTTGAAGGAAAAAATTTTTTTGAGCCAAGGTGGCGCAGTGGTTAAATGCAGCACTGCAGGCTACTTCAGCTTGACTGCAGTTCTGCAGTTCGGCTGTTCAAATCTCACCGGCTCAGGGTTGACTCAGCCTTCCATCCTTCCGAGGTGGGTAAAATGAGGACCCGGATTGTTGTTGGGGGTGATATGCTGACTCTGTAAAGCGCTTAGAGAGGGCTGAAAGCCCTATGAAGCGGTATATAAGTCTAACTGCTATTGCTATTGATAGTTTCCTTCGTTCCTTCCTTGTGGTTAGAATGCAGTATTGCAGGCTAACTCTACCCACAGTCTGGAGTTTGATCCTGACTGGCTCAGGGTTGACTCAGCCTTCCATCCTTCCGAGGTGGGTAAAATGAGGACCCGGATTGTTGTTGGGGGCGATATGCTGACTCTGTAAACCGCTTAGAGAGGGCTGAAAGCCCTATGAAGCGGTATATAAGTCTAACTGCTATTGCTATTGATAGTTTTAGTATTATGAAAAGAGATTTGTATCAAATGTCTGCTGGTTCCTTCAATTCATCTAATTTTCTGGCTTTCCTGCATCCAGTTTCGATCACCTGGTTACAAAAAAAGATGTTGAGACTTTGGGAAAAAATGCAGAGAAAGGGGACTATGATGATTAACGGCCTGGACAGTTGCAGGAACAAGGTATGGCTAGTTTAGTTAAAGAAGGACTAGGGGTGATCAGATAGCAGTATTCCAGCATTTGAGGGGCTGCCACAAAGAAGAAGGGGTCAACTTATTTTTCAAAGCACCACAAGAAACAATGGATGGAAACTAACCAAGGAGAGAAGCAACCTGGAATTAAGGAGAAGCTTCCTAACAGAGAGGACTATTAACCAGTGGAACAGCTTGCCACCAGAAATCGTGGACGCTCCTTCACTGGAGGTTTTTAAGAAGAGACTAGACAGTCACTTGTCTGGAATGGTATAGGTCCTCCTTGAGCAGGGGGCTGGACTAGAGGACCTCCAAGGTCCCTTCCAGCTCCATTCTATTTGTATAGCAGTCCAGACTAAAATATGGTTGCCCAGCTTGCAGTGTACAACAATAGATGGATAGATAGATTAAAATAAAATCAAAGGCAAAGAATCTGCAATGGGCAAGATGAGGACTCATCCCAATTTGAGAACCTTGGATTTCGACACTCAGATTCTTCTTTAGCTATTCCACTGTCATAAACGCTATAAAAACTTCTTGGAACTTTTTCTTTAGGTGACCTTGTTGGAAGAACTGTTTATTCTTTCTATTTACTATTTGTCCAACTTATCTACCCATTAGTGGGCAACTTGAAGGCTACTTTAGATCTTCTGGTTGTGGCTAGACTTGGGTATAAGAATAAAAGCGTTGATGGACCCATGGCAAAAACGCTAGCTCAGAGTCTGAATAAACATTCAGCCTTGTCTTTTGGCTCCTGTAACCAGCTGCAGATGTGCGTCCTTGAAGCTGGAATGCAAGAACTCAGCAATCTTCAGGCAACCATTTTCTAATCATAAACAATAGAACAATGCCATAGCAGGAGAGATGTATAATATTCACAGATAAGGGGACTCACAACTTTTTCTAAAAAAAAGGGAGACTTTTCCCCTTTGATGGAAACTACAAAGGATTGTTTTTTTGGAGAGGAGGAGGAGATTTTGATTGCTACAAAATTTTATTTTATATCTCAAGGCTGGGCCTTCGGATATGAGAGAAATTTAATTGAGCTTCTCAATCAGAAAGATCAGCGGTTCGAATCCCTAGCATCGCGTAACAGAAATATGGGGATGAATAATGGGGATGAGTAACCAATTTGATTGCAGAAAGGTTGGCAACTATATGTCTTTTCTTCTTTTGCCTTTGAGGTTTTGGGGCTGTTGATTTGTTCCTTTTTCTCTTTTTCAGATTCCTAGAGGGGGGAAAAAATGGCTTCAACCAAGATTTTATTTTGCCAATCCGTATGGTTGCTTGTAAGGGCTTTTAGGGTGGCTCAGTGCCTAACATGCTGAGCTTGTCAATCAGAAAGATTGGCGGTTCGAATCCCTAGCATCGCCTAACAGAGATACCTCCCATTACTCATCCCAGCTTCTGCCAACCTAGCAGTTCAAAAGCACGTAAAAAATGCAGGTAGAAAAATAGGAACCTTTAGTGGGAAGGTAACAGCGTTCCGTGCGCCTTTGGCATTTAGCCATGATGGCCGCATGACCACGGAGACGTCTTCGGGCATCGCTGGCTCTGTTGCTTTGAAACGGAGATGAGCACTGCCCCCTAGAGTTGGGAACGACTAGCACATATGTGTGAGGGGAACCTTTCCCTATGATTATTTTTAACCATTATGAACTGTGTGATGCAGTTCTAATATCAATGTTAGGTATTTTTATTCTAATCCTCCTTCCCAAAGGAGTCTACAGTGGAATATATATTTCATACACAAACAGGTCCAACAGGGACATATTTTGAAGTCAGCTTTATTCAACCTTTTTATCAATGATCTCGATAATAGGACCAATATGCAGATTTTCAAGTTTGTGGATGACACATTGTGTAGTAGTCCTACCAACACTAGGATAACAGAATTTGCAGTTTAATCTGGACACGTTGGAAGACTAGGAGGAGAGAATAAGATAGCTTTCAAGAGGGAAAAAATGTAAGGCATGATCCTCAGGGACCTAAAGTTAAAGACCACATTTCTTAAAAGCTCCCAAATTTGAGAAACACTGGACTTCTTGATCCTATCCAACTCTACTAAGACGTCCTGATTCAATAAATTAACGTAAGATACAACAATCAAGAATGAAAGACCTATTCAGAGACAATAATAAAAAAGACAAAATGATGAAAACAAAAAGTTTTAAAAAAAGAAACTCAATTATGAGCAGTCTTTACCCTATTAATACTTGGGCAATAATCCAGACTTTTAATTATTAATGAAAACAATTGAAGAAGGGGAAGAGCCCCTTGGAAACACCCTTTGTTTTCTAGATTGCCTAATACTTACCTAAAGACCTCAAATTAGTCCTTCACTCAGCATTTAACCACTGGAGTGGGCAATCTCCTTTGCAAGGATTTAAGAGCAAAATGCCTTTGCTGATTTCAAGGTTGCCTAAGAAGATAAGATAATTTTTAAGGGGCGGACTTCAGCACTCTTCTTCATTTCCTGCAGACTACAGAGACAGTTGCTCCTGCGGAATCCAGAAGCAACATGAAGGTAGGAATTAAGAGAAATTTGGGGTTTGCCTTTTTAATTTCTTTCTGGTTCTCCTCTAGGTATGTTCTCTTTTTAACTGTTTTTCAGATGCATTTGTTCCAGACCCTGCCAAGTTCTTTGTTTCTTTCCTATTCCCAGTTTTGCCTGGCTGCATTTTCATTCCCTCTCCCACCCCCTTGCAAATTCCAGCATTCAGCTCAGATCTTTATACTTTTTAGGGGGGGGGGGTGTCAGATTGTTGTTCTGCTCTATGTGCCTTAATACTTATAGGAAGGTGGGATCCAGAAAGCTAGGTGGGTTTTCTTGGAAGGGTGGGGGGAGGTAGTGTTTTTGCATCACTTTAGAGTAACTATCATGTCTTCCTTTTTGAATTTTCAAACAACTCCTTAAAATATTCTTGCTGGTAAGATTTAATTGGCAGAGTCCCTAGCTTGCCAAGCTTTTGCGTATCAAAACTCAAGTTTTATTTGAACAGAAGCAGCGTAATTTATTTTAAGTTTCTTTTGCAAATAAATGTTCTTTATTCTTTCTGCTTTAATTACACCAAAGTTGATAGGTTTAGAGTTCCTATATGGAATTCATCTGGTTTTATATTCACCCATCTTGTTAACGTTGCCAACCCTTCTTATCTATTACTTTCTTTGGGGAAGATAGAATTATATTTTATTCTTCCATGTATTTGCAAGTTGAATGTAAAAGATCCCAATTTTCTTAACGAATAGATTAAAAATAAACAGTTTATTATGTCCTGTATTAAGTGTTAACCGCCATAAAACCTCTCCATGATTTTTTACTGAATTACTCTCCTGTTCTCATAAGGGGTTAACTGAATTTATTTCTTTTGCTTTAGATGTTAGTTATCTCTTTTCTCCCCCATCCTTTTTTTCTTTACTCTGCCCTAGTTAGCAATTATTTCTAAACCTCCCTCTCTGAAAAAAGGAGCTGGTTAACTTTTTATTTACATTCTAGCAGAATCCAGGATTTTTTTGTAACAGCTGTTCCATATCCTGGACCTTTCATAGAGTTGTCTTTTGTATTCCCATGTTGGTAATCTCAATTTTGTTATCTCCCACGCTTTCATACTCTGTAAGGCCTATGTCACGTAAAAGTTTTTAAACATTCTTTGCCTTCTCAAAAGTTTATCCGTAGACATTTGCATCCTTTCTGAGATGTTTGTTATTAATATTTCCATCTGTATTTTAGAATAAACTCTTAAGGGGGAAAAAAGGTGTAGCCCTTAACTATTTTAATTCTTTTCTGCCTAATCCTATAGTTCCCTCTAATGTTCACCTGCAACCTTCATCAAGGCTCAGTTGCTAATATGGTTTTTGTTTCAGTTGTTCCCCTTGGGTGTATTATTTAATGATATACTTGCTTTTCAAATCTTACGGCAAAACTAACCCACACTCCAAATCTCTCTGATCTAAGTTGTTGTGTGCCATCTAAAGGGTTCACAATGGTCGTAACAAGCAAGTTGTAGCTACCTTAGTACACAAAATAATCTGCTACAATGTCCTATCTGTCAATGACTACTTCAGCTTCAATCGCACACAACAGATACAAACTTAAGGTAAACCGTACCAAACTCGATTGCAGAAAATACAACTTGAGCAATAGAGTGGTCAATGCCTGGAATGCACAAATAGATTAGATTAGATTACATTTATTACATTTATATGCCGCCCTTTTCCCCAAAGGGGACTCAGGGCGGCTCACAATTCAATCAGGGAAGGGAGTACAGACAGGGGGATAAAAAGACGAACATAACAGTACAAAATTTAAAAAACACACAACAACCATACCATTCAAGAAGGGGGGCAAAGCTCTTTAGCCCTAGGCCTGTCGGAACAGCCAGGTTTTAAGGGCTTTGCGGAAGGCCTGGAGGGTGGTGAGGGTTCAAATCTCCACAGGGAGCTCGTTCCAGAGTGTCGGAGCAGCCACAGAGAAGGCCCTCCTCCGGGTAGTCGCCAGTCGGCATTGGCCGGCGAATGGAATTCGGAGGAGGCCTAATCTGTGGGATCTAATCGGTCTATTGGAGATAATTGGCAGCAGGCGGTCTCTCAAGTACCCAGGTCCAATACGAAGACAACCTGACTCTGGTTTCATCCAAACCCCCATAACTTTAATCTTAGACTGTCTACTGCCGACCTCACCCCATTCCTAAGAGGTCTGTAAGGGGGTGTGCATAAGAGCACCAATGTGCCTACCGTCCCTCTCCTACTGTCCCCACGTATTCGTATCCATTTCCTGTATTCATAATCATGTTTATACTTATACCTCTTATCTTATGCACGCTTGACAAACTTCATGCACCATGCTAATTGTGGATAAAGAAAAGTGTCTTGACTTATTCCAATTGCCTGGATTTACAGAACACATTAAACCAGGGCTGTCCAAACTTGGGAACTTTTAAGATTTGTGGACTTCAACTCCCAGAATTCCCCAGCCAGCAAATCATAAGCCAACCACTTACATCCCATAAGACTTCAGATTGAAGCTCCAATATGTAATTGTTCTAGTGGACATGGCTGGCTGAGGGATTCTGGGAGTTGAAGTCCCCAAGTCTTAGAAGCTGCCAAGTTTGCACTCCCTTGTTCTAACTCTCAAGGCCGCTCTACTATAGAGGGGAGGAGGCTCCGGAACTAGAAATACGCGGCCGCCGTTGCCCAGCCGGGCGCCTTTGCGCGCTGCACCAAACCGAAGCCCGGCCGGCTTTTCGTATATGCGTGTATGTTGCGTGTGCACCCGCTTTCTTCTTCCCCCGTCATGAAGGCGTCGCTGTCAGAAGCCGAGATGATGGCGGCGGCGACGCTCGTGTCGTGGTGCACGGGGCAGCTGCGCGGCACTTTTGGCCTGGATGTCAGCGAGGAGATTATCCAGTGAGCATGGGGGGGTAGTCGGGGGCAAAAGGGAACTACGGGGCAGAGCCGGCGTCCCCCGGCGATGTCACTTTGTCCCGGGCTGCCCTCTAAGCTTTGCCTGTGTGGTCGAAGGGTGGCCTCTCTGGCCTGCCCCTTTGGTCTCCTTTGGCCCCTGCAGGCCTTCCTTGGACGCCAGGCCGAGGGGGTTGCTTTGCCCCTTGGGCAGCACAGCAGGCAGAGGTTCAACAGGTGCGGGGCATGGAAGGAGCCCAGCCTTTTAACCTAGTGAGGTGACAACCTTGGCCAATTGAGGCTGTGGGGTCTGGGAGGATGACCAGCGGCTTTACTGCAGCGCATGGAAACCCTATTGTGGCTTGTTGGCAGCTCGTGGTGTTGTCGTCGTGTGAATCTAGGCATTGCGAGTGATAATATACAAATTTTGTTGAATAGAATAGAAGTTAGGAAATAGAATAGAATTGGAATAGGAATAGAATAATAGAATAGAACAGAAGAATAGAGTAGAATAGAATAGAATAATAATAGAAGAATAGAATAGAATAGAATAGAATACTTTATTGGCCAAGTGTGATTGGGCACACAAGGAATTTGTCTTTGGTGCAGATGCTCTCAGTATACATAAAAAGACAAGATACATTCGTCAAGAATCAAAAGGTACAACACTTAATGATAGTCATATTGTACAAATAAGCAATCAGGAAACAATATCAATATAAATCATAAGGATACAAGCAACCAAGTTACAGTCCTGCAGTCATAAGTGGGAGGAGATGGGTGATAGGAACGATGAAAAGACTAATAGTAATAGTAATGCAGCCTTAGTGAACAGTTTGACAGTGTTGTGGGAATTATTTGTTTAGCAGAGTGATGGCATTTGAGGGGGGAAAAACTGTTCTCGTGTCTAGTTACATACAAATATTAAATGAAAAAACAAAACGGAGTATGTATTGTTTCTAAAATGCTTCGCATAAATGCGTGCAACTGGAAAAAAATTGTAAAGCTGTCTTCAAAAACAGGTAATGGGTAACAAGCTAAAAAATATCAGGCGGGTGAAATCACAAGCCTAACAAGCGAGATGCCCGCTGTAACAACAAGCAGGGGAACAAGAACAGCCGAGCTTATGCGAAGAAAAGTGGGTTACACAGTTAAAACTGAAAATGTTGCTAGACCAGGGGTTATTTGGGGGGGAGTGTAAACTAAATGCTTCAACAGGATGCTATGCTAACAAGGGGGTGGTGAGTCTAAGTAAGGGGATATAAACTGACCTTCCTGCTTTGTTCTCTGTCCACTTTCTCTGTGCACCTGTGTTTGCAAATACATTCATAAGTTTCTTTGCTGCTTTTAAGTTATTGTCTCAGGTAAGTTCCATATGCGAACGTGCACTGTTTCTAACACAAGGAAATGTAACAATGATCATTACAATGATAAGAGATCCTGGTAACAAAGTCGGGGCCAGTATTTTTCAACCTTGAATTTCCCAAATTGTATTTTCATAGTTACCTAGACATAACCCACTTTATATTTTTAGATATATTTTGTCTATTGATGACGAGGAAGAGATTCGTGAGTATGTCGCGGATTTAATCCAAGGGAGAGATGGCCAGAAGAAGTGCTTCATAGATGAGCTTGTAGCCAAGTGGAAACAGTCCCGTTCTACAACTTTGGATCCTTTGCCGCTGTATCAGAAAAAGGATGGTAAGTGGGGAGCAGAAAAGGAGATACAAATTTGTTCAGGGGTAAAGAGGAGTTTAGCAAATCATTGTTAAATTAATCCCAATCAGTAGCAAACGTCAGCCCTTTGCTACCATCTATCATGGTCTGAATTCTTGTAGGCCTGGTTTGATGTTGTTGTTGTTAGTTGCAAAATCGTGTCTGGCCCATCGTGACCCCATGGATAAAGTTCCTCCAGGACATCCTGTCCACCACCATCCCCCAGAGTCCATTCAAGTTCACTCCTACTGCTTCGGTGACTCCATCCAGCCACCTCATTCTCTGTCATCCCTTTCTTCATTCGCCCTCAATCTTTGCCTCAATCTTTGCCCTCAAGTCTAAGAGCATTCGGCTCTTCCCCAGGGAGTCCTTTATTATTAATTAATTATTTATTAATTAGACTTATATATCGCTTCATAGGGCTTTCGGCCCTCTCTAAGCGGTTTACAAATTTTTTAGCAAATTGAGCCAGCAACATGCCCCCACAGTCTGGATCCTCATTTCACCCACCTCGAAAGGATGGAAGGCTGAGTCGACCTTGAGCCGGTGAGATTTGAACTGCTGAACTGCAGGTCACAGTCAGCTGAAGTGGCCTGCAGTACTGCACCCTAACCACTGCGCCACCTCGGCTGTTTCCTTCCTTCTCATTAGGTGGCCAAAGTATTTGAGTTTCCTCTTCAGGATCTGGCCTTCTAAAGAGCAGTCAGGGTTGATCTCCTCTAAGACTGACCGGTTTGATTGCCTTGCAGTCCAAGGGACTCGCAGGATTCTTCCTCAGCACCAGAGTTCAAAGGTCTCCAATCTTTGGCGCTCAGCCTTCCTTATGGTCCAACCTTCACAGCCATCCATTGCAACTGGGAAAACCATCGCCTTGACTATACCTACTTTCGTTGGCAGGGTGATGTCTCTGCTTTTTAGGATGCTGTCTAGATTTGCCATACCTTTCCTCCCCAGGAGCAAGCGTCTTTTAATTTCTGGGCTGCAGTCTCCATCTGCGATGATCTTGGAGTCCAGGAAAATAAAACCTATCACTACCTCCGTTTCTTCATTTCTGGTTTGATAGAGCTGCCTAAATGTATTATAGCTCAAATATTGCCCTCCACAGTTTGCTGAATTATAGCAGTCAACATTTCTTACAATGAAGGCTGTTAGTTGAGTCACCTCACCTCACCTTCAGAACTGGGAATTGGCATGAAGGTCTACAGGGGATCCCCAAAGATAAATTAATCCCAATCAACCTCTCATCATTTCTTCAGCATCTATTGACCCCCCAGACACTGATCCCCCTTTTGAACACCAGAGATTTATCAATCCTTTGGATTGTCCAATTGATCCTTGGGGGGAAGGGTTGATATGGAGCACTTTGGGGAGCCAAGATGAGGAAAAAAAATCTGGAGCCAAACCAGCATCTGCTACGTTTCGCCTGTTCTTTTTAGATATTTTGGATACTCCTCGGCCAGGAGACCAGACAAAGAGAGGAAGGCATAAAGGGAGAAATAAACAGGAAACACCTATTTATGTTGAAACCTGCCAGCTTGTAGAGAAAGCAAAAACACCACTTGATTTAGCCAAGGTAAGTGCATTTGGTGTCTATGGTTTTTAAAACACATTCATTTTGGAGTAGTACCTTTTATGCCATTGATTATAATTATTTTTCTCTGTGCGTTTCAAGGGGCCTCTGCTCTTCATGGTGAATAATAAGGCCTTATCTTAATCCAAATATCACAAAACCCTGGATAGAGGAGCAGTTAAAATTGATTTTTAATAAATATAGAATAATGAGCCGTGGTGGCGCAATGGTCAGAGTGCAGTACTGCAGGCCACTTCTGCTGACTGCCGGCTGCCTGCAAATTTGGCAGATCGCATCCCCCACCAGGCTCAAGGTTGACTCAGCCTTCCATCCTTCCAAGGAGGGGAAAATGAGGACCCAGATTGTTGGGGGGGGGCAATAGGCTGACTCTGTAAACTGCTTAGAGAGGGCTGAGAAGTGGTACGTAAGTCTAAGTGCTATTGCTAAGTGCTAATTTAATGTTTACCCATTATTTTTCAGTGAAAATAATATCTTTCAGGGAAATGGGGAACTAATTTCAGTTCAGGAAGTTATATCTATCTATCTATCTATCTATCTATCTATCTATCTATCTATCTATCTATCTATCTAATCTATCTTACCTATCTATCTATTTATCTATCTATCTATTTATATCTATCTATCTATCTATCTATCTATCTATCATCTATCTATCTATCTATCTATCTATCTATCTATCTATCTATCATCTATCTATCTCTATCTATCTATCTATCTATCTATCATCTATATCTATCTATCTATTTATATGTATCTATCGATCTATCATCTATCTATCGATCTATCTCTATCTATCTATCTATCTATCTATATGTATCTATCTATTTATATGTATGTATTTATCTATCTATGTACCTATCTATCTATCTATCTATCTATCTATCTATCTATCTATCTATCTATCTATCTAGGGGTGGGGAGAGGGAGGGAGAGAGAGAGTACACACACACACATACACACACTGATAGTCTATCTGCTCTCTGGTAGGTTTTCCTTTCTTCATTGTATCCCTCTTTCTCCACCTTTATAACAGGCCCAGGAGTTCCCCAGAGGCAACAGCTCCTGTTCCACCAAGAAGAAGGCGAAATACGTCAATTTGTACACAAAAGAAGGTCAGGACAAGCTGGCCGTCATGCTTCCAGGACGCCATTCCTGTGAGTGCCTGGCCCAGAAGCACAAACTCATCAACAACTGTTTGACGTGCGGGCGCATCGTTTGTGAACAAGAAGGGTCTGGGCCTTGCCTATTCTGTGGAACTCTGGTATGCTAAAATCTCCTGTAGGTTTTTGTTTTTTATAAAAGCAGCAAGGGTGGTGCTGTTTTAAGGAGAAACCTCTTTGAAATATTATATTTCAGTTTATATTTTAAATACCGTATTTTTTCAGAATATAAGACGCACCTTTTTCCCTCAAAAAAGAGGCTGAAAATCTGGGTTATACACTAAACACAGCATTTTTGGCCTCCCGAAACCCGCCCCCTTCACCAAAATGGCCATGCAGAGCCTTTAGGAGGCTTATAGAGTGCTCCTGGGGGCTGGAGAGGAGAAGAAATGAGCGAAAAACGGGCCATTTTTTGCTCAATTTTACCCACCCACCCCCGAGGAGCACTCTATACGTCTCCTTAAGGCTATGCATGCCTTTTTTTTGACAAAAAAACCACCCATTTTTGCGAAAAACGGGCCTTTTTGGGAGGTCTGCAGAGTGCAAAAACTTTTTTTTTAATTTGCTTCTTCAAAATCTTGGTGCATCTTATACTCCGGTGCGTCTTATACTCTGAAAAATACAGGTATCTGTTTAACACCGCGATGAAAGAGATACCTGTCATAACCTCAGATTCCCCTTTGTCTACAGCACAGAAGCTCCCACTGTAAAACAGCCACCATGTATGCTCATTAAAAAAAATAAAGGTATTCTTAACGAGGCTACATATTACTGAGCTATAAGGCAAGAAATGAGTCTAGATCAAAGATCAAAGGCCTGGAGACCAAAACATATGAAGAACAGCTGCAGGATTTGGGTTTGGCTAGAAGAAAGGATTAGGAGTGACATGATAGCATAGGCATCCTCAAACTACCGCCCACCATGCAAAGTATCCGGCCCCTGGAGTGGGTGGATGGAAAGCAGCAAGGAAATCGTGGGCACTTCATCTCTGGAGGTTTTTAAGAAGAAACTGGACAGTCCCTTGTCTGATTCTTCTGCTTGAGTAGGGGGCTGGACTAGAAGACCTCCAAGGTCCCTTCCAACTCTATTCTTCTCATGAGAAAGGTAGTGAAGTCTCTACTTGACACTTGGTAGTTTTTAATTTGCTTTGAACCTATTTTAATTTGGAAAATGCTTTCCTATCACATGCAGATGAAGTTACAGTTTTGAGAGCAGTCTTAACAGTGGACAAATTATGCACCTGTAGCAACGAGCAAAGATATTTCCTACGTGTAGTTGGAAGACTTTAAGTTTAGCCGGACGTTTCTCCTTCTCTTGCAGGTGTGCACCAAAGAAGAACAGGATGTCTTGCAACGGGATTCCAACAAGAGCCAAAAGCTGTTAAAGAAACTTTTGGGAGGTTGGTATTTTCCGAAGGACAATCGGCTTTTTTTTTATGGGCAAGGAAAGTTGCAAATCATGATCAAGTATCAACAATACTTGAAAATCTGGGCTGATTGAAATCACCTGTTTGTTTAAAAACTTTTAACAATGATAGTTTATAAGGTAAAGGTTCCCCTTACGCATATGTGTTAGGGAGACATTGGCTAAGTGAATTTTGCCCCGGCTTTATGAGCTTTCTTGTCACTGTTGTTAAGTCAGTCACTGCAGTTGTTGTTAGTAACATGGTTGTTAAGTGAATCTGACTTCCCCATCGACTTTGCTTGTCTGAAAGCTGTAAAAAGTGATCACATGACCCCGGGACACTGTAACCGTCATAAATGTGAGTCACTTGTCAAGCATCCAAAAGTAAATCACGCAACCCTGGGGATGCTGCAACGGTCATAAGTGGAAAATGGTAATAAGTCATTTTTTTCCGGCGCCGTTGTAACTTCAGATGGTCACTAAACAAGTCGAGGGCCGTCTGTAATGCAGTATATTGTTGTTTATAATATTTAAAGAAAAAACACTCCTAAAAATAGTAAAGTGGGGGGGGGGTGCTTGCTTCGGCAGCACATATACTAAAATTGGAACGATACAGAGAAGATTAGCATGGCCCCTGTGCACACGTAAATTCATGAAGCGTTCCATATTTTTAGAAGATGGATTGACTATACTCAAAATAAATATGGGACCAAGAAATTCCAGATAGTTTATGACTGAAGAAACAAGGAATGATATAATCTGTTTAGAGCTAGCCTAGCAAAGAGGAGTTAAAGCTCAAATGAAAGATGATACTAAGTTTCTTTAAGTTTATTTTAGAACATCTTTGTTAAAGATTTATACCCTGTATTGGTTCTGGGAAGTTGGGGGGGGGGGAGGTGGGGGGGGTTCGGGGGGGGAGGGCAGGGGGGGGGAGGTAAACATTTGTAAAAGTTTTTTTTTTCTAAAATTTTCAATAAAAAAAATAGTAAAGGGAAACATTTAATTTCTGACTTGCTTCTTTGTACTAAATTGAGTTTCTTTTGGGGCCGGGCGGTTTCCTTAGGTGTTGAAAATTCTGGGAAGGCGGACATGAATGACAAAGACTTGCTCCAACTTCGGGAGACTCGACTTAAGTCAGGTCTGGAGATGGCTGTGAAGCACAAAGACAAACTGCTGGAGTATGACAAAAACAGGTATGTGTCGTGACCTGCCAACGGCCAGGGGAGCTGGCAGCAGAGTCGGACAGAGAGGAGGTTGGGGAGGAGCCTGGGCCAGTCCTGGAGGCTGAGGAAGGCTTGGACGAGGGCTCTGTGTCAGAGGCAGAGACGCGGCCGAGGCTGTCTGGCAGTGATCAGGTGCCTACGGAGCTAGACAGCAGTGAGGCAGAGGAACAGCTGGAGCCTGTTCCCAGTGTGCGCATGCGCAGAGCTGCCCGAAGAAAAGATCAACTCAGAAATCAGGGTCGACTTGGGAGTAAAGTCACAGGTGGAAGGAGACTGGCACTTCCCATAGGACATGAAAGGGGAGTGGGCTTTTGCAGGAAACAATTCGTTCTTTCAGTCATTAGATTCATTTCAGGAGTGTGAAGATCTGTCCGTGAATCTCAGAGACTCTGTGCCCAGAGTCTTTCCTTGCACAGTACCTCATTTGGAAAATAGTTACATGGCAGCTTTCCAAGATAGATAAGGTCTGTAGTCATAAATATTCCTTTGAAAGACTGTTTGCAAGGCCTTTGCTGAATGTGAATGAGAGGAATTCAGATTTGTCTAATAAAAGGGATTTTGTCGGGACCAGAAATCTGCTTCGTGCTATTTGGGGAATCCTAGGTCAGAACAGTATGTGGGAGAGTAACCTAGAAAAGGAGGAATAGACTAAATTTCCCCAGCTGGGTGCTTCCAAAATGTATTGGATTTTGACTCTTCGTGGTGGGCACCAAGGTAGCTAGCTTTGTTCACAGTTGTCTATAACAGGGGTCAGCAAACTGTGGCTCTGGAGCCGCATGTGGCTCTTTCTTCCCTCTGCTGTGGCTCCGTCACCAGTCGGCGCCACAATTTTGAGAGGAGCTTCCGGTGGCGGGGAGAGAAGCACAGTGCGCCAGGAGAAGAGTCATGCCAGCCACATGACCATGGAGAAAGTCTTGGGACAGCGCTGGCTCTTTGGCTTTGAAACGGAAATGAGCACCGCCCCCTAGAGTCAGGAACGACTAGCAAATATGTGCGAGGGGAACATTTACCTTTACCTGTCTTCAAAAGAGTGGCTCGTGTCTTTTAAATGCAGATGGACTGATGCGTTTGTTCTCCCGTGTTCACAGTTGTGCTGGAAGGAACACCACCTGCAGTTTACATCCGTGGCCACTGAGCCTTGCTCTTGCCCTTTCTGTTAAAAGCAGCCCCACCAGCTTCAGCTTTAAGCCAGCAGGTTGCCTTTAATGGCAAACCTGAAGTTGCTTTCCTGAAGAGCGAGGGGAAAAAGCCCGCTGGGCAAATCATTAACAGTGAGAATCTCTGCTGGCTGGACTTGCCTTTTGACAGGAGAACTCCAACTGGGGGATGCTATTTGATAGAAGGGCTCGGATTGAGCTGGATTGAGAAAAAGAAAATGTTTCTCTCTGTCAGCCGCAGGCTTCTTATGCGGCCCATTATAGGTAAAATCTACTGCACTGTGATTAATTTTAATCTGGGTACGCACAAATAAACAGTGGGTAGTTAAGGCACCAAGTTAGAAACTAGGAGGCGGTGAGTTCTAAGTGCCGCCTTAGGCATGAAAACCAGCTGGGCGACTTTGGGCCGGTCCGTGTCTCTCTCTCTCTCTCTCTCAGCCCAGCCCACCTCACAGGGTTGTGATGGAGGGAAATAGGAGAAGGAAGGAGTATTGTGTGTGTTCATCCCTTTGAATTATTTATAATAATAAGGGCCAGATATCAATAAATAGGTTCATCATGAAAAGTTGTGTCATGACCCCGTCGGAGCCTGAATCCGAGGGGGAAGATGAACAGATGACAGGGAGCAGGAGAGTGGCTCCATTGGCTGTGGAGGAAACGGGAAGGGCAAAGTCAGGCTGGGCAGAGCAGTGGAGGGGTAGAACAAGAGAGAGGGGGTTCAGATGAAGACCAAGGCCCAGCCCCTCCTCATCCTAGGGCGCACAGGGAAGAATGGAGAAGAGAGCAACGTGGGTTGCGTGGCTTACGAGAGAGGAAAGGGTCCTGATTCCCTTCACAAGGCACACCTGGGGATGGAGTTTAAAGGAGAGGCAAATGGGAGGGGCTGTTGTCGGGAACAAATGCTCAGTTCATCTGGTGTGAATTGCTTATCTGAGTTCCTGGCATCCTCCCAACTGGTTTGATTTACTGCCGTGATACTTCACTTCTTTCTCGTCCTGCCTGTCGGATTAATTACCTTATTGTGCCTTGTTGGATTTATAGTCAGAAGTTTTCTGCTTACAGCATTTGGACTGGAGTATTTTCAGCCAAAGGCTGTTACGGGTTTGTGGAAGAGCTTTTCTCCACGCCGGAGAGTTGAAAGGGACGTTGGGGGCATAGTTGGTGTTAATAAAGGGACTCATCCCGTTTCTCTGGCTGTGTTGCCTTTGTACCATGGCCCGGGTCATTACAATTGGAGAGCCCTCATGTATCAGAGATGTATTCGAAGTACCCATGGTCTATTAAAAGAACTCCCACTTTACATCGTGAAGAGGGTCCCAATTTCCATTTCAGTTAAAGGGGTCAAGTAACAAACGATTGGAAACACCCCTGGGGCGATGCTGACCTTCAGAAGACTGTGGAGGCCTCTGGACCAATAGCCTGACTCAGGGGTCTCCAACCTTAGCAACTTTAAGACTTGTGTAGGAGTTGAACTCCACAAGTTGAACTCCACAAGTCTTAAAGGTTGCCAAGGTTGGAGACCCCTGGTCTGGATTGATATCAGATGGCTTCCCGGATGCCGACACAGTGATGTACTGTCGTAACGATGCTGCCTTGCCCGCCTCCCACAGTGTGCGGCGAACTCAAGTGATCGACGACGAGTCTGATTACTTTGCTACCGACTCCAACCAGTGGCTGTCCAAGCAGGAGAGGCAGGTGCTGGAGAAGAGGGCGAAGGAGCTGTACGAACTGCGGCACGCCTCGCGGCTGTCCAAGAAAATCACCATCGACTTCGCCGGTCGGCAGATCCGGGAAGAAAACGACAACATGGCGGACTATCACAGCAAGTGAGGATGCCGGAACGGTGGGGAGGTGGGAGTGGTCGACTCAAGATCACGCTTGGGACAGGCAAGTCCTTCTGGAAACGGTGGGTCAGAGGTGGTATTCAGCAGGTTGTGACCAGTTCTGGGGAACCGGTAGCAGAAATTTTGAGTGGGTGGTCAATACCACCTCTGACTGGCCCCGCCCTCATCTATTCTCTGCCTCTCGAGTCCCAGCTGATCGGGAGGGAATGGGGATTTTGCAGTATCCTTCCCCTGGAGCGGAGTGGGAATAGAGATTTTGCAGTATCCTTCCCCTGGAGTGGGGAGGGAATGGAGATTTTGCAGTATCCTTCCCCTGGAGTGGGGAGGGAATGGAGATTTTGCAGTATCCTTCCCCTGGAGTGGGGAGGGAATGGAGATTTTGCAGTATCCTTCCCCTGGAGTGGGGAGGGAAGGGAGATTCTACAGTAACCTTCCTCTGCCACACCCACCAAGCCACGCCCACAGAACCAGTAGTAAAAAAAAATTGAATCCCACCACTGCAGTGGATGTACTTTGGATGGGAGTGGATATGTTGGGAGGAGCTTAGATTTTTTTTCTCTGTGCCTCATTCATTCATTCATTCATTCATTCACGAACCCTGTTTAAGCATCCATGAACGACTCTGAAGAATTTGTGCTGACAGGAAGGACTTACAGCCCTTCAAATACAGTTAATCCTCGATGTCTGTGGAGATTCTCAGTCATGGTGGTCCCAAAGGTGCTTTTTTGAAGGAGGCAACTGGACTTCCTGGTTTTTCTTCGAAGACGTTTCCCGTCTCATCCAAGAAGCTTCTTCAGCTCTAATTGGATGGTGGGGAACAGAAGGATGTATATTCCTTGCATACAGCTGAGGTTAGAGCTGAAGAAGCTTCTTGGATGAGAAGCGAAACGTCTTCAAAGAAAAGGAGCTATAGTTCTAAGCTAGTTTTCTGCCTCTCTCCCTGCTGGCCTGGGCCAGTAGAGACTTAAGATTTCAGCAACAGACAGAAACCTTCGCAATTTACAGCACGCTTATATATCCTGTCGGTTCTGCAACCAGACAGTGGACTGAGCAGGCAGCAAAGAGGCAAGCCCTGGATTTGCCGTAGGAAAATATCAGCCGCCGTGATTGATTTGTCTCTGGCGTTCATTCATTCTGATCTGCCGAATAGTAAGCTTCCTTAAAAGCTCCAGAGGGGGAAGGAAAATAGCAGGCTCAAACCCTTAAGAGAGTTACTACTGACTTGCTAACCAGGGTAATAATTGAGGAGGCCGTTAAATAATTCAGCAAATGCATTCTCAGCATTTGCAGCTCATTAAGGACCCACTGGTCTAGATTCGCGTGAGAAGGGCGTTTTTCATCCAGAGCTCTTAATACGGAGAGGGAAGTTGACTGTCGCGGGACTAAAAGCCAATTTGGCGGGTTGTCCTTACAGGTTGGATGAGACGGTTGAAGCGATCAGCCTCGGCTCGCTGGTCAAGGCGAAGCAAACTCCGGACGGGAAACTTGAAGACTTGGGAGTCTTGGTGAATCCACACATTCTTCAGGCAGCTCCTGTGGTCAGTATTTTTTCTCTTCCTTCCTATGAAATACCCCCCAATAATCTAATATCTGAGCCAAGGTGGCGCAGTGGTTAGAGTGCAATACTGCAGGCTACTTCAGCTGACTGCTAGCTGCAGTTTGGCAGTTCAAATCTCACCAGGCTCAAGGTTGACTCAGCCTTCTATCCTTCTGAGGTGGGTAAAATGAGGACCCGGATTGTTGGGGGCAATAGGCTGACTCTGTAAACCACTTAGATAGGGCTGTAAAAGCACTATGAAGCGGTATATAAGTCTAAGTGCTATTGCTATCTTCCTTCCTTCCTTCCTTCCTTCCTTCCTTCCTTCCTTCCTTCCTTCCTTCCTTCCTTCCTTCCTTCTTTCCTTCTGGTTAGAATGCAGTATTGCAGGCACACTCTGCCTACTGCCATGAGCTTGATTCTCACTGGCTCAAGGTTGACTCAGCCTTCCATTCTTCCGAGGTGGGTCAAATGAGGACCCAGATTGTTGGGGGCAAGAGGCTGACTCTGTAAACTGCTTAGAGAGCCTGTAAAGGACTGTGAAATGATGTATGTCTAAGTGCTATGCTACCTTTCTCCTTCCTTCTTTCTCCCCCTCCCTCCCATCCATTCCTTCCCTCCCTCCCTCCATTCCTTCCTTCCTTCCTTCCTTCCTTCCATCCATCCATCCATCCATCCATCCATCCATCCTTCTCGGTTAGAATGCAGTATTGCAGGCTCACTGTGCCCACTGACATGAATTTGATCCTGACCGGCTCAATGTTGACTCACCTTTCCTTCCTTCCGAGGTGGGTAAAATGAGGACCCGGATTGTTGGGGGCAAGAGGCTGACTCTGTAAACCGCCTAGAGAGGGCTTTAAAAGCACTGTGAAGCGGTATATAAGTCTGTGTGCTATCTCCCTTTTCAGGAATAAATGGTGGAGATTGCTATCCTAGGGTTAGGATTTCTTCCCCTGCCCGCACTGATATAACTTGTCTTCTTTGAGCATCCCCAACCTGTTGGAAGGGCTGAGAAGTAATACTAAGCTGAAGCCAATTGAATAAACTTTAGTGTCTAAGCTCACATATCACACAAGTT
Organism: Thamnophis sirtalis; assembly: GCF_051295495.1. NCBI lineage: Eukaryota > Metazoa > Chordata > Lepidosauria > Squamata > Natricidae > Thamnophis > Thamnophis sirtalis. Next base: position 6,238,967 of record NW_028261382.1, read on the forward strand.
CAGTGTCAGTAGCAAACACCCAATGGCAGTGAAACACAAATCCCAAAAAAACCCCTTTCTATTCCTATCTTCCATTGTACAATTCCGAGTTTAAAAATGTTTCTTTTTCTTTTTTTGTTCTCTTTTAAATGATATTGAAGTGGGTGGACCAAGCGGGTTTGCTCCCACACCGGAAAACGGACATTTCTGCTCAGAGCAAGAACCTCACAGATTCAGAAAGAGGTCGCCTACGAATTCAGGATCGAGAGATACAGGAGATTTCCGATGGCGGCTGGTGTCTGAGCCTGCATCAGCCTTGGGCCTCCTTGCTGGTCAAAGGGATCAAGAGGTAAACAGAGATCTGTCAGCTGGAGCACTTGGAGGTTGGGTTCACACAAGATCAGGGGTGTCAAACTGACGCTGTCACGGCGGTGTCACATGACGCATTGGGATTTTTTCGCCCTCCCCCTTTGCTAAACCAAGCGTGGGGGTGGCCAGTGCATGACGCATCCAGCCTGCAGGCCGTGTTGTGGCCCACCAGCGGAGCTGGCAGCAGATTCGGACAGTGAGGAGGTTGGGGAGGAAGATGGGCCAGTCCTGGAGTCTGGGGAAGGCTCTGATGAGGACTCTGTGTCGGAGGCAGAGAGAGGGCCAGAGCCGTATGCCAGTTATCAGCTGCTTTCAGAGTCAGACATCAGTGAGGCAGCCGAACAGCTGGAGCCTGTTCCCAGTATGCGCATGCGCAGAGCTGCCAGAAGAAAAGAACAACTCAAAAATCAGGGTAGACTTGGGAGTAAAGCCACAGGTGGCAGGTGATTCGCCCCTACCTTAGGAAATAAAGGAGGAGCGAAAGGGGAGTGGGCTTTTGCAGGAAAATTCGTTCATTCAGTCGTTAGATTCGCTTCAGGAGTGTGAAGATCTGTCCGTGAATCTCAGAGATTCTGTGCTCAATCTTTCCTTGCACCGCACCTCACTTGGACAATATTTACATGGCAGCTTTCCAAGGTAGATAAGGTCTGTAGTCATAAATACTCCTTTGAAGGACTGTTTGCCAGGCCTTGGCTGAATGTGAAGGAGAGGAATTCACATCCCTTTAATAAAGGGGTTTTTGTGGGGATCAGGACTCTGCCTCTTGCTTTTGGGGGAAGCCTGGGTCAGAACAGGCCGGGAGTTTAACAGCACTGCACTAGATCATGGTGTGTGCTGTATCCAAGGTGTGTTTGAATAAGCTTCTGGGCCAGGGTTTGTGCATCATGAAGCCATAAATGTGGTTTGCCAACTGTAATCGCCAGTGCTAAATAGGACACCCTACGTATAAGCCAGAGAAGATTAAGATTAAGATTTAGTTTATTTGTATGCCGCCCTTCTCCGGGAGGGGCTCAGGGCGGCGAACAACTCAAAAGGGGAAAAGGGGATACAAACACAATACACGTAATTAAAATACACAAGAGTCACACAGCCATACCAGTCGAGAGGGGAGGGGAACTCATCAACCCCAGGCCTGCCGGCACAGCCAGGTTTTGACGGCTTTCCGGAAGGCCTGGAGAGAGGTGAGGGTCCGGATCTCCGCGGGGAGTTCGTTCCAAAGGGCCGTAGCTGCTACAGAGAAGGCCCTCCCCCGGGTGGTAGCCAGATGGCATTGGCTGGTAGACGGAACCCGGAGGAGGCCGACCCTGTGCGATCTAAGAGAAGAGAACAGCGTAACGTGGGAACCCACTTTGGAGGAATTGGGAGGCTGCATCTGTCCAGGATCATTGTGTGAACAGAGGAATTCTGTTCCAAGCTGAATTTAACACATTTTCTCTCCTCTGCTTTCTGCCTAAAATAGGCCGCTTGGGTGACACAAGGTTTGCCCAGCTGCTGTTTGCGAATCAGGTCAACTGATTCTATGGGAGGACAAGTTTTAGGCAAAAACATTTTGCCACCTCTCTAATTGGAGCTGCTTGTGTGGTTTAATGAGCTCTAGCTGCTTTCTTTTCATGTTTGTGATATTCATGTGCTTCCCTTTTTCCCCTCTGGGGCTTGTAAACCCTGGGGATTGCCGTGAATTGTAAAAAAAAATATACTTTGGGGGCCTATAATTTTGCACAATGTTTTTTCACAGCGGGACGGCTGGGAAAATTGCAACGGGGGAGTATGTTTTCGACAGCCACCGGCAATCATTTTTTTGTTTTCTGAGGATGTTCAAGAATTGATTCTACCTATCGGTTATTTCCCACACAGCGCGATGCACCCTTCTCTTAAAATTACAGTATCTTACTAAGGGACACGGTGGTTCAGTGGCTAAGATGCTGAGCTTGTCAATCAGAAAGGTCAGCAGTTCGGCTATTCGAATCCCTAGTGCCACGGAGTGGAGTGAGCTCCCGTTACTTGTCTCAGCTTCTAGCAGTTTGAAAGCACTGTTTACCTTTCCAGATAGGTAACAGAAAAGGGGTTTAAGGAGGTGTTTATTGGGTAATTAGTAGGGGGCCTTAAAAGATAAGGATCCAGTTCTCTTTGAGAATTGCAGATTTAAACAAGGGATTGTGCTTCTAATTTATGCCCCATTTTCCTTTGATGTTTATTTTATTTATTTATTTAAGTAAATAAGTTTATTTATTTAGCCACTCAGCAGTGGCTGAGTGGCTAAGACCCTGAGCTTGTTGATCAAAAGGTCGGCAGTTTGTCGGTTTGAATCCCTAGCGCCGCATAATGCAACGAGCTCCCGTGATTTGTCCCAGCTTCTTCCAACCTAGCAGTTCAAAAGCACGTAAAAATACAAGTAGAAAAACAGGAACCACCTTTGGTGGGAAGGTAACAGCGTTCCGTGCGCCTTCGGCGTTTAGTCATACCGGCCACATGACTACGGAGGCGTCTTCAGACAGCGCTGGCTCTTCGGCTTTGAAACTGAGATGAGCACCGCCCCCTAGAGTCGGGAACAGCTAGCACATATGTGCGAGGGGGAAACCTTTACCTTACTAATACATCATACATAGAAGGCAATCAGAATCCAATTTCTGGGAGAGGCTAGGGATGAGTCCCCCAAATTAGGGCTAGCCTCTTTATCGCAAAGTGACACAATCATTGAGCAAAACATCACATGTCTGCAACAGACTCCCACCATCAGGTGACCACAGAATGCTGCAACAGTCGTAAACACCTGTGGATTGCGAAGCCTCCAAATCGTAATCGCGCAACCCCCTGGGCTGTTGTGGACATCATAAGGACCAATTCTAAAGTTATTTTTTTTCAGCGCCGTCGCAACTTCAAACCGTCACTGAACAGGGCAGTCATAAACCAAGGACTTCCTGTAGACCAAGGGCATCCAACCTCGGCCACTTTAAAAACCTGTAGACTTCAACTCCCAGAATTCTACTGCCAGCCTAAACATTTTAAGCCTTCTGGTCGATTCACCAGGTGGTGCTGTTTTCCACCTGTAGTTGAAGGGGGGGGGAGAAACAGCTCGGGGGGGGGGTTAACACAGTTGCTGCATGTTTTGATGTTGCTTTCCCTGCCTCCCGCCGCCCCCATCACGTTTATAAGAGCCAAGGTGGCGCAGTGGTTAAATGCAGCACTGCAGGCTACTGCTAGATCAGCAGGTCAGCGGTTCAAATCTCACCGGCTCAGGGTTGACTCAGCCTTCCATCCTTCCGAGGTGGGTAAAATGAGGACCCAGATTGTTGGGGGCAATATGCTGACTCTCTGTAAACCGCTTAGAGGGGGCTGAAAGGCCTATGAAGCGGTATATAAGTCTACTGCTATTGCTATTGCTATATGGGGGTCATAAGCGTAGTGATGCAACCCCAGAATAATCGGATACTCAGCTGATCGTTGGCCACACTTTACTTATTTTTTATTGTTTATTAAATTGGCCCCCGAGTGGGGTGAGAATGGAGATTTTGCTGTATGCTGTATCCTGCCACGATCACCAAGCCACGGCCACCAAACAACACCACGCCCACCAGCCACGACCACAGAACCAGTAGTAAAATAAAAAAAATGAATTTCAGCACTGCCTGTTTGGATATGTTGGGTGAGATATTATGGGACTCAGAGGTGTCCTTTTGCAAATGGCTGCTTTGCCATGAAATGAAATGTATTATGGCTGGGCCCCCTCCTCCTCCCCGACTTTCACAGTTAACAAAACGATAAAGATGGCTTGGCTGTATTTAGTGTTCTAAGCTCCTTAGAGGGAAAGAGCTTAATGCCAGATGAGCAGCTACGTATAAGCAGGGTAGCTCTTCCCTTGCTCCTTTCCCCCCAAAGCAAATGACTATGATTGTAAGACAGTCCTTCCCGCCCTCTCCCCCCCCCCTCCGCCCCCATCCTCAGCCTAGATTCTCAGGGGTGTTAAGATAACCTTCTTATTTTAGAGGTCAGCGGTTCGAAGTGAAAAGCCCAACCATCTCAACAGTTTCACACTGGTGGCAAAAGTAAGCATGCATTTAAAAGTACATTTGGGCCTTGGCTTTTATCTGTTTTTCAAATTAAGCCCTGGACTTTCCTCTTTTGGGGGGGTTTAGTTATACCCATACATATTATATATTGGCTGCTAGGCCTTTTCTTTCTTTCTTTCTTTCTTTCTTTCTTTCTTTCTTTCTTTCTTTCTTTCTTTCTTTCTTTTTCTTTCTTTCTTTCTTTTCCTTCCTTCCTTCCTTCCTTCCTTTCTTCTTTAATTTCCTCCCTTCTTTCTTTCTTTCTTTCTTTCTTCCGTCCTTCCTTTCTTCATTTCCTACCTTCTTTCTTTTTTCCTTCCTTCATTTCCTTCCTTCTTTCTCTTTCTTTATTTTTCCTTCCTTCCTTCCTTAATTTCCTTTCTTCCTTCTTTCTTTCTTTCTTCCTTCCTTCCTTAATTTCCTTTCTTCCTTCTTTCTTTCTTTCTTTCTTCCTTCCTTCATTTCCTTCTTTCTTTCTCTTTGTTTCTTTTTCCTTCCTTCCTTCCTTCATTTCCTTTCTTCCTTATTTCTTCCTTCCTTCCTTCCTTCCTTCCTTCCTTCCTTCCTTCCTTCCTTCTTTCCTTCCTTAATTTCCTTTCTTCTTCCTTCCTTAATTTCTTTCTTCCTTCATTTCCTTCTTTCTTTCTCTTTGTTTCTTTCTTCCCTTCCTTCCTTCCTTCCTTCCTTCCTTCCTTCCTTCCTTCCTTCCTTCCTTCCTTCCTTCCTTCCTTCCTTCCTTCCTTTCTTTCTTTCTTTCTTTCTTTCTTTCTTTCTTTCTTTCTTTCTTTCTTGTCTCCTGTCTAGAAAGAGCTCTAGAGAGAATTATTTTTTTAAGAACCTTTTTTCCCATATTAAAAAATGTTTCTATTATTCCTGGGTAAATATGCAGGGATAAACATCAGTTTCTGTTGAAAAAAGCTGGGAAGATGTAAAACTGCCTCTACCTGTTTGGAAGATCTCAGTTCTTCTGTCCGTCTCCTTGGTTATCAAACTTTTTAAGGACTCGCTGCCCTTCCGTCTCGTGGCCATTTCCTCTTTCTTTGTTGAGGCTCATTCTGAGACCCAGGTGGGCCCAAAGATTGACCCAGAATTTCATGTAAAGGTAAAGGTTCCCCTTGCACATACGTGCTAGTCGTTCCTGGCTCTAGGGGGCGATGCTCATCTCCGTTTCAAAGCCAAAGAGCCAGCGCTGTCCGAAGACATCTCCGTGGCCATGTGGCCGGCATTACTAAACACCGAAGGCGCATGGAACGCTGTTCCCTTCCCACCAAAGGTGGTCCCTATTTTTCTACTTGCATTCTTACATGCTTTTGAACTGCTAGGTTGGCAGAAGCTGGGACAAGTAACGGGAGCTCACTCTTGTTATTCGGCGCTAGGGATTCGAACTGACGAACCTTTCTGATCAACTTGCTGAGCGCCTGAGCCATCGGGTCTCTAATTTCAAGTAGTGATTTTCCAAAAGAAGATGTTCTTTGAGTGACATGTAAAGAAACCCACGGGGGAGGCGGGCTCTGTTTCTGACCCTTTCCTTTTCTCCCACAGGGTGGAAGGCCGAATTTGGTACACATCCCACAGAGGCCGGCTATGGATAGCAGCCACAGCCAAAAGGCCAACTCCCCAGGAAATCTCAGAGCTGGAGGCCACCTACAGAGTGTTGCTTCAGGAAGGTGAGCTTAATCCTTTTATCTTTGTTGCTGGAATTAATTTCTCTGGAGGCCAGAAGGAAAGTGGGGAAAAAAATGTTGAAGTGGAATACTTTATTTGGCCAAGCGATTAGACACACAAGGAATTTATCTCCGGAACAGAAGCAGCACTCAGCGTGCATGCAAAGCAACAGGGACGGTAACGACAGTAATATTCCACATCTGCCTATCCCGATATGTAGCCCAAAAACCCCAAGTCCAGGCTGAACATCTGGCTGACTGGGACGAACCACAATAAAAGAGAGAAGTAAAGAAGAAAAGAAGGATAAATATTAATAATAAAATAGCAGGGTATGGCTTAATACATGTACACACATTAGATACAACTGTGAGTATTAGTAGGTGTTCAGCAGAGTGATGGTACGAGCGGAAAAATGGTCCCTTTGTCTAGTTTCCTTGGCACACATTGCCCTACAGTGCCATCCTGAAGCAAGGAATTGAAACAATTTATGTATGATTTATATATATTTTTTACTTTCATTTATTTTTTAAAAATTTGTTTTATGTCTGTCTGTACCTTAAATAATAAAGTATTATTATTATTTGGGGGGGGGTGTTTAAAAATACAATTACTATATACGTAAAACAAAAGAGGAAGATATATGTTAAAATTAAATACGTATATAGAAATGGAATTATAAATACCATCAACATAAAATGGAGCTCGCTCAGAGGCTGAAATACACCAAGTAAATGAGAGGAAGAGTGTGAAGTAGAGGAGAGGGGTAAGGGAAGAAGAGAGGGACAGGAGAGAGGGCAGGGGGGAGAGGAGGAGAGAAAGGAGTAGTGGAAAGGGAAGAGAGGAGGAGAGAGGAAGGGGAAGTAGAGAAGAGAAGGACAACAGAGGGAAGAAAGGAGGTAGGGAGGAGGAGGAGGAGGAGAGAGGGAGATCAGGTACAAATATGGTGTATGGAGAGCAGAAGAGCCAATAATTGTTTTTGGGAGTTGATGGTAAGACGAATTGATGTAAACATTTAACAGTATAATATAATATTGGTTATGTAATAGTATACATGTGGTTATTTGTTATGAAAATGAAAAAAATAATGTGTGTGTGTGTGTATATATATATATATACATACATACACACACACACACACATACATATGTTTAGAGTTACAACTCCCGGTATGCCCAAATATAGCACAGGTTCGAATCCCAGTAAGGGTATGGCTAGCTGATGAGAGCTAAATAGCTTGAAATAGATCTATACTAGTCTCCCTTTATTTATTTATCAGCACAAATACAACATACATGCATGCATGCAGTAGTTCAGTGGCTAAGACACTGAGCTTGTCGATCAGAAAGATTGGCAGTTCGGTGGTTCGAATCCCTAAGCGCTATATAATGGAGTGGGCTCCCGTTACGTGTCCCAGCTTCTGCCAACCTAGCAGTTCGAAAGCATGTAAAGATGCAAGTAGAAAAATAGGAACCACCTTTGGTGGGAAGGAAACAATACTCCATGCAACTTCAGTGTTTAGTCATGCCAGGCACATGACCACAGAGACATCTTCGGACAGCGCTGGCTCCTCGGTTTAGAAACAGAGATGAGCACCGCCCCCTAGAGTCGGGAACAACTAGTACGTATGTGCGAGGGGAACCTTTACCTTATACCTTACACAGTTAAGAGGGGTGTTTACAGCTTGTACGGTGAAGTGCTGTGGAAGGAGAGGTGCTCAAAATGCTTCCATGAAAACCTTGGGCTTTTTAAAATCCCCTTTGTGTTTGTGCTCTCTTCGGTCTTTCATCTTCTCACGCCATTATCGCGATGTGACGTAACGTTTCAGTTTGACTATCCAGTGTATGGAAATGACCGCACAAGGGAAGTGGTTTCAAAACAACCAAGCTTGCGTAGCTTGGTCTCAATAGGTATCAAGACGCTGTTCTAAAGGGAAAGGAGACTTTGAGGGGAAAACAGCCACGGGGCAGGAAACGAGAAGGGAGAAAGAGAAGATACCGTGTCTCTGCGTTATTTGTGAACGTGTGACATTTATGTCATGTCAAGCCATGGATTATTTAACAATGAACATTGACCTAAAATTGACTGTTGTTATTCTGCGTGTGAAACCACAAACCACCCCAGCAGGGTGAAATTTGACTCACATCCTTTGGCTTATTAGTTCATTGCACAACTCTATTTCTTTGCATTTTCTTCTTTGCATTTTTATAGCCCAACAAACAATTTTCCCAGAGCCCCATTTTTTTTCTATTCTTATTCTATTCTATTCTATTCTATTCTATTCTATTCTATTCTATTCTGTATGTATCTATCTATCTCTATCCAACTATCTCAATCATCTATATCTATCTATCTATCTATCTATCTATCTATCTATCTATCTATCTATCTATCTATCTATCTATCTATCTATCATCTATCTATCTATCTATCTATCTATCTATCTATCTATCTATCTATCTATCTATCTATCTAATCTATCTCTGTCATCTATCTATTTATCCTATCTATCTATCTCTATCATCCATCTATCTATCTAATCTATCTCTGTCATCTATCTATTTATCCTATCTATCTATCTCTATCATCTATCTATCTATCTATCTATCTATCTATCTATCTATCTATCTATCTATCATCTATCTATCTATCTATCCTATCTGAGCCAAGGTGGCACAGTGGTTAAATGCAGCACTGCAGGCTACTGCTAGATCAGCAGTTCAGCGGTTCAAATCTCACCGGCTCAGGGTTGACTCAGCCTTCCATCCTTCCAAGGTGGGTAAAATGAGGACCCAGATTGTTGGGGGCAATATGCTGACTCTCTGTAAACCGCTTAGAGAGGGCTGAAAGCCCTATGAAGCGGTATATAAGTCTACTGCTATTGCTATTGCTATTGCTATCTATCTCTGTCATCTATCTATTTATCCTACCTATCTATCTATGTCTATTTATCTATCTATCTATCTATCTATCTATCTATCTATCTATCTATCTATCTATCTATCTATCCTATCTCTGTCATCTATCTATTTATCCTATCTATCTATGTCTATCATCCATCTATCTATCTATCTCTATCATCCATCCACCCACCCACCCACCCACCCACCCACCCACCCACCCATCTATCTATCTATCTATCTATCTATCTATCTATCTATCTATCTTAATTTTTTTAATTTAAACATTTCACCTTCCATTAAACAGTGTGTCGTCTGGGTATATAAATATATCTGTGTCATAACAAACAAAATTCACAGTGTTCATTACATTGGTATTGATTCTCTAATCATACAATAATAATAATAAACATAAAAAACCTATTCATTTCTCCCTCTTAACATATCTTCTAATAGGAATATAATAGTAATATTGAACACAATAGTCTTATCAGACATATTAGTAAAAATCATCATATTGTTTACATCTTTGTCTTAACATATTTCCTATGTTTCACTAATCTCCATTGATTTCTAGCTTCCGTTTTTGTTCTCCGGCCACCCGTAAAATAGTTCCCATGTCATAGAGTATTCAGTTCGTTCTTTCTCCCCTATCGCCAACGTTAATCTATTCATTTCTGCACATTCTAATATTTTCCTAATCACATTCTACGCGGTAGGGATCTCTTCACTCTTCCAGCTTTGTGCAAATACGATTCTAGCCGCAGTTAATACATGTATAACTAAATATGCATTCCCTTTACTGTAAGTGTATTAGTTCATTGCACAACTCCACATGGTGTTTCTTTTCTCATTTTTATAGCCTAACAAACATTTTTTCCAGAGCCCCATTTTTTTTTCTAGCCGATGGGTCCTTTTCCCTTGTCTTTTTTATTTCTCAATTCCCCTCAAATCCATTTTGTGAGCTTCTCAAGACAGAAACCTTATCAGGTACATCTGAGAATCGGAAGGCAGGAAATGGGTTCCACCGAGTGGGCGTTTATTAGTGGTGAAGAAAGTTTTAAAGGCCTGCATGACACAACATTAACCTTAAAAGGATCACCTTAACCTGGGGGAGGTTATACAGGCAGTCCTCAACTTACGACCACAATTGACCCCAAAATTGTTAAGTGAGACATTTGTTAGGTGAGTTTGCCCCATTTTACAGCTCTTCTTGCCACATTGTTAAGGGTTAATTGTTGCTGTTGTTAAATTAGTCCCACGGTTGTTTAAGTGAATCTGGTTTCCCCATCCACTTTGCTTGTCAAAAGTGGATCACGCATGACCCCAGGAACCACACTGCAACTGTCGTAAATGTGAGTCAGTTGCCAAGCATCTGAATGTAAATCACGTGACCAGGGGGAATGCCACAACAGCCGTGTGAAAAATGGTCATCGGTCATTTTTTCCCCCAGTGCCGTTGTAACTTTGAAACGGTCACTAAACAAACTGTTGTAAGTCGAAGACTACCTGTATGGTGGCCTGGAGGGATAACGGTTGAAATTTGGAAGTTCTCGGATTAAAGTCCTGATGGGGAACCACTTCCTGCGATGTGGCAATGAACTCCTTGCTCCACGAATGGCTATTTTCAGACTGTTCTGACCGAGGCTTCTCAAGAGCCTGACCCAAACTACTTCTCTCGACAAAAACCCCTTTTATTAATTGACTGCGAATTCTGCTCATTCACATCCAGCAAAGTCTTTCAAGGGAGGATTTACAGTCACAGACCTTATCTGGCTTGGAGAGCTGCCAGGCCGATATCTGCAAAACTTGGCAAGGTCTCTCAGAAAGGCACAAACCAATTAAACGAACTAATTGTCTCCTGCAAACTCCACTCCCCTTTCGCTCCTCTTTTCTTTCCTCTGGGAGGGGCCATTCATCGTCCACCTTTGGCCTTACTCCTAAGTCAACCCCTGTTCTTTAGCTGTTCCCTTCGTCTGGCAACTCTGTGGACGCGCACACTGGGAACAGGCTCCAGCTGTTCATCTGCCTCACTGATGTCTGACTCTGAAGGCAGCTGATAACTGTCAGCCGGCTCTGGCCCCCTCTCTGCCCTCCAACACAGAGCCCTCATCAGAGCCTTCCCCAGACTCCAGGACCGGCCCACGTTCCTCCCCAACCTCCTCACTGTCCGAATCTTCTGCCAGCTCCTCTGGCGGGCCACAACGCAGGCAGCGCTCCCTAAGAAGTCCTATGTTTTATCCAAACCATTAAATTAGCAGTTGAAAGAAGCATGGCGTGAGCGCACGCGAGGGCTGGCGAAGGCTAATCAGGACCATGTGGAGAGCGGCAGAAGCCGGAGGCCCATGCAATGAGCTTGCCTTATAATTTTCTCTCCCGCTTACCGCAGATTTGGAATTTCCCAAGGATTATCCCTCCGGCTGTCTCCTCGGCTGCGTGGACTTGATTGACTGCCTGTCACAAGAGCAATTTCAGGAACAGGTGAGTGAATGGGAAAAATAAATAAATAAACAACCCCAACGCATCCCTATTTGTTTCTTGTTTGTTTGTTTTGAGGAATGGCGGTTGCAGGTCATCGAAGCTGGGATGCTTTTGTCACTTGCTTTAAAAATAAATAAACCGAGGTGGCGCAGTGGTTAAATGCAGCACTGCAGGCTACTTCAGCTGACTGCAGTTCTGCAGTTCGGCTGTTCAAATCTCACCGGCTCAGGGTTGACTCAGCCTTCCATCCTTCCGAGGTGGGTAAAATGAGGACCCAGATTGTTGTTGGGAGCAATATGCTGACTCTGTAAACTGCTTAGAGAGGGCTGAAAGCCCTATGAAGCGGTATATAAGTCTAACTGCTATTGCTATTGCTACTTCCCCAGTCCTCAGAGGGTTATAAAATCAATGCAGTTGGAGACAGCCGTATCCTCAAAGGACCAGAATGCAGAAAGTTTTTCCACTAGGTCCTTCTGTACCACTTCTCCAGGGAGCAGAGCGTTGCAACTTCGCTCCTTCCTCTCTCTCTCTCTCCCCCCACCTGCAGTCTTGCTGTGATTGACAGCAGGTGCTCTGGATTCAACCAACAGCTATTATTGACTTATTTTTTAAATTTGTAGGCTGCCCTTCTCACTATCAAGTGATTCTGAGTGGCTTACTACGCCATAAGTAACAGAAAAATAGCAATCGGATGTAGACTTATATACCGCTTCACAGGGCTTTCCAGCCCTCCCTAAGCAGTTTACAGAGTCAGCCCTCTTGCCCATAACAATCCGGCTCCTCATTTTATCAACCTCAGAAGAGTGGAAGGCTGAGTCATCCTTGAGCTGGTCAGGATGATCGAACTCCCGGCAATGGGCAGAGTTTGCCTGCAATGCTGCAAAGGGAAGGGAAGGAGGAAGGAAGGAAGGAAGGAAGAAGGAAGGAAGGAAGGAAGGAAGGAAAGAAGGAAAGAAGGAAAGAAGGAAGGAAGGAAGGAAAAGAAAGAAAGAAAGCAATAGCAATAGCAATAGCAACAGCAATAGCAGTTAGACTTATATACCGCTTCATAGGGTTTTCAGCCCTCTCTAAGCGGTTTACAGAGTCAGCATATTGCCCCCAACAACAATCCGGGTCCTCATTTTACCCACCTTGGAAGGATGGAAGGTTGAGTCAACCTGAGCCGGTGAGATTTGAACCACCGAACTGCAGATAGCAGTCAGCTGAAGTAGCCTGCAGTGCTGCACTCTAACCACTGCGCCACCTTGGCTCTAAGAAAGAAAGAAGGAAAGGAAGGAAGGAAGGAAGGAAGGAAGAAAAAGAAAGAAAGAAAGAAAGAAAGAAAGAAAGAAGAAAGAAAGAAAATAGCAATAGCACTGTTCCATTGTCAGAACAGCCTCCTAACGTCGGAGCCGGGCTGGGAAACCAGTGGCAACTGCCATTCTGGGAAGACGAGAGAAATGTAATGCCATGTTTAAGGATTTGCGTTGCATTAAATGAAGGCCAATCTTCTGCCCACTCAGATGTTCTAGAAAGCTTTTCTCAGCACAAAGGGTTTCTTGAGAGCTAGAATCTTGGGTGGAAATGAAAAACAAACAAACACACGAAAAAGAAACCACAAGCTCTTTCCTGTCTCGTTCTGTATCCTTTGCAGGCAGGTTTCAGGGTAGATCTGAAATCTCTCTCCTCTCTCAGTTGGTTTAACCAATTCAGCTTCCCTGAGTCAGGGAAATCGCTTCTCAAAGAAGGCTCCTGTCATCTTGGGGGGGGGGGGGGTGTTGGCTGCTTGTTGATTATTTTTTTTAGAATAGAATAGAATTCTTTATTGGCCTAGTGTGATTGGACACACAAGGAATTTGTCTTTGGTGCAGATGCTCTCGGTGTACATACGTAAAGAAAAATAAAATAGAACGCATTCATCAAAAAATCATAAGATACAACACTTAGTGATATTCATAGGTTACTAACAAGCAATCAAATCATACTAGGAAACAAATAAAACAATATAAATTGTAAAGATTCAAGCAACATGGTTATAGTCATAAGTGGAAGAGACAGATACTAGGAAGGATGAGAAGAATAATAGTAATACAGTCTTAGTAAATTATTTGACAGTGTTGTGGGAGTTTTAGTTGTTTAGCAGAGTGATGACAGACTCAAATCATTCCTCTGTAGAACTGAAGCAGCAGCTCCTTGGGCAGTTTGAGCTTCCCTGAGTTGGCGCAGAAAGAACCGTGACCCGTCAAAACCGCGGTCCACTAAAGCGCGCCCGATCAAAGCGCGTACGTGACGTCATCAGCAGCGCGACAAATAAAATTAAAAAATAAATTAAATTAAAATCAAATTAAAGCAAGCCGATTCACGTAAAGGTAAGGGGTTAGGGTTAGGGTAAGGGTTAGGGTTAGGTTTAGGGTTACGTTAAGCGTTAGGGTTAGGGTTAGCGTTAGGTTAAGGATTAGCGTTAGGTTAAGGGTTAGGCTTAGGTTTAGGGTTAGGTTTGGGGGGTTAGGGTTTAGATTTACGTGTTAATCTTAAGTTTACCGCTCACAGCGTGCTGTTTTCGTCGCGCTGTGATGACATCATGTACGCGCTTTCGTCGAGCGCGCTTTAGTCTACCGCGGTTTTGTACCACTAGGCTAGTTATTCAACCTCCCGTCTGTATGCAGATGTGTCGTTGTCTCAAATGAGACCAATCACTGTTGTATCATCTGCAAACTTCAGTACTTTAACAGAGTAAAAAAAAACAGTGTAAAAAAGAGTACCGGGAGCAACAGGAGGGAATTGTTGGCCTTCCCCGAGGAAGGCAGGACAAAACCAGCCTTGGAAGCTTCACTGAAGTTCTCTTCGCATAAGCAGACCCCTCCATCAGTGACCTACCCACGATCCCCTCCACAGTCTGGGGTTTTCCGTTTCCTGCTCGAGTGGCTTTTGCATGAGATCCGTTTGTCGGTTTGGCATTGTGTAAGGTTTCTCTGCCGTCTGACTCCTGCGGCTCTCCAGGCCACATTAGATAATAAGGCAACACACAGCACGAACACAATAAGAGTCAAACCACAACACAGCAGCAGGTTCCATGTGTTGGGGTGGGGGGTAGTGGGGGTGGGGGGGAGAGATCATCTGAGCCCAGATCTGTAATTCTCCAAAGGTTTCTGCAAGAGCCAAATATTCACTGTTCTCCGGAAGGCTGGGAAAGCAAAGTGGGGAGGGGGCAGGGAGCTTCTTGCCGGAGGGGGGTAAGCTATTCCAAAGCAGGGAGCTCGCTGTCACAAAGCACAAATACCTCCTCCTTTTGCACCGCCTGAGAAGTTCAGCAGATGGTTTTTTTATTCCTTTCGGTTAGGTGGGCAATATTTACACAGATTAGGCACACTCTGAGATACCAGCCCCCCCCCCCAGTTCCTATTTGTTAGAACCCACCTCTCCCGGCCT